>NW_025334189.1:0-300000 GCF_014858855.1 Bufo gargarizans | reverse complement strand
TCTGGTGGTCGATCCTAACAAAAGGGACCACCAGAGGACCAGGTAGGAGGTATATTAGACGCTGTTATGAAAACAGCGTCTAATATACCTGTTAGGGGTTAAAAAATTCGGATCTCCAGCCTGCCAGCGAACGATCGCCGCTGGCATGCTGGAGATCCACTCGCTTACCTTCCGTTCCTGTGAGCGCGCGCGCCTGTGTGCGCGCGTTCACAGGAAATCTCGCGTCTCGCGAGATGACGCATATATGCGTGACTGTGCGCCAGCCTGCCACCTCCGGAACGCACATGTGCGTTAGGCGGTCCGGAGGTGGTTAACTGTGACATCCACAGCACTCCACTCCCTTAATAGTGTCATCCACAGCGCCCTGCCCCTTTACAGCTAACCTACAGCAGTGAAGAAAAATGGCTGGGTTGTTATGGAAACCTGGTGTAAAGCTGTGTATGTGGAAACTAAGGGCCTGCAAGATTCTATTGGCTGATAAAGGTCATGTGACCGTGTGTATTCCAGTTGAAATATGAGGAAAAAGACCCGCAGGCTAATGTAGGTCATGTGATGTGCCATATTTGCATTTTTTTTTTTGAATATCTCAGGAACAGTACGTGCTAGAGAGCTAAGACTGGGTCTAAAACCTCCCTGGACACCTGATGTACCTGTGTGCCAAATTTTGTGATTGTAAATGCGACGGTGCGGATTCCTTAGGCGGACATACACACATACATACACTCAGCTTTATATATTATATATATATATATATATATAGTACAGACCAAAAGTTTGGACACACCTTCTCATTCAAAGAGTTTTCTTTATTTTCATGACTATGAAAATTGTAGATTCACACTGAAGGCATCAAAACTATGAATTAACACATGTGGCATTATATACACAACAAAAAAGTGTGAAACAACTGAAAATATGTCATATTCTAGGTTCTATATATAGAGCCCGTCAGCCTTTTTGTCCGTTTCTGGATGTCCTGTCTGGGGTGTTCCCTGTTGAACATCTTATTCCTTTTTTCATCCCCTTCTTATTACTAGCATCGGCACTTTAACGTACACCCCTTTGGGAAGGTTTACCTGCAGTCCCTGGGAGGTTACCCTGTAGAACGGGGTGTTTTATTGGTTTGTATGGGCTTAACTATGCCATTTGAGACCTTGTTTCTCTATGCACTATTTATATTGCATCCCCCCATTATTATGTTATGCTTTTGCAATCTGTCGCCTCCAGGACAGATATTGTGTTGCCATGTTTTGTCTCAGTGCTACTTTGTATGCGCTTGTAATGTTTCCATGTTTCCTTTCTGTATTCGCTACAGCTGCGCACCTGTGGAGCGTCCGTGGTCACTATGGAGATGATCGGCGGCCGCTCTTAAATGCACGTTCGTGCGCCTGAGCGTCATAGGCGGTCTGAGGAAGCGCGATATCCCCGCGAAACGGCCGTCACCGCCGACCCACACCGTGGCCATCCCGCTCCCCAGCCTGTGCAGCCATGCTATTGTGTGAGCATTAAAGCCTTTTGAAGATATCCAGACCCTGGTAAATGCCGCGTCTTTTCTATCTACCGCCCATGTAGTGAAGAAAAATGGCTGGGTTGTTATGGAAACCTGGAGTAAAACTCTGTGTGTTTGGAGACTAGGGACCTGCAAGCTTCTATTGGCTGATAAGGGACATGTGACCGTGTCTATGGCAGTTGGGATATAAGTGAAGGACTCGCAGGCTTCTATCGGCTAACGCAGGTCATTTTTTGAGAATATCTCAGGAACGGTACGTGCTAGAGAGCTGAGACCCAGTCTAAAACCTTCCCGGACAGCTGATGTACCTGTGTGCCAAATTTGGTAAAGATCGGTCTAGTCGTTTGGTCGCACATAAAGAACAGACAGATGGACAGAAACAAATTTTTATTTATATAAGAGACTAGCAGAAGGACCCAGCTTCGCACGGGTAAATTTCATCTATAACATTTAATGTTTGTGTGTGTCGTTAAAAGATATCGACACTATCCCCATAACAGTGACCTCTACAGTGCCCGCCCCTTTAATAGTGACCTCCACAGTGCCCGCCCTTTTAACAGTGACCTCCACAGTGGCCGCTTCTTTACCAGCGACTTCCACAGCGCCCAACGCTTTAAAAGTGACCTCCACAGTGCCCACCGCTTTAACAGTGACCTTCACAGTGCCTGCCTCTTTAACAGTGACCTCCACAGCGCCTGCCCCTTTAACAGTGACCTCCACAGTGACTGCCCTTTAACAGTGACCTCCAAAGTGCCCGCCTGTTTAACAGTGACCTCCACAGTACATGCCCCTTTAACAGTGACCTCCACAGTGCCCACCCCTTTAACAGTGACCTTCACAGCGCCCGCCTCTTTAACAGTGACCTCCACAGCACCTGCCCCTTTAATAGTGACCTCCACAGTATAGTATCGCTGTAATTGCAGTGGCCCAGAGAATAAAGTTACCATGTTATCTATGACGCAAAGTAAATGTCGCAAAATTTACAACGCAAAAACTCACTTGCGGTACTGCTGTTTTTTTTGCTATACCCTACAGAAAGAGTAAATACCTAGTAAGTTATGTGTACCCCAAAATGGTGGCACTAAAAACTACAACTTATCCATAAGAAAACAAGCCATCATACGGCTACATCTATGGAAAAACAATAAGAAGTTATAGCTGTTGGAAAGCGACAATCAAAAAACAAAAATAACTGCTTTGTTAGGGGTGGGCGATATAGGCGATATGCATTTGTGCAACGATACCGATTTTGTCTCTATCGCATGTATAGCTGGACCGCGATATAACCACGGAGCGGTAGTGAATTGAAGAAGCTTTTCACTCACCGCTCCGTGGCCTCGCGACTCCGCAGTCCGCACCGCGTTGTACTGGCCAGGGCCTGGCATGCACACAGTGTCAGCCCGCTGGCTGACGTCAGGTCCCGCCCATGCTTGGAAGAAGACGCAACACCTGCGGACTCCATCAGCCAGCTGCTGCAGAGCACCCTAAAGGAAAGGTAAGTATAATAACAGCGATTCTTCTGGGGGGCTGGAGGATCGGGGGGGGGGGGGATCTATTTGCAAACTATGGCCATGGGGCTGATCTGATGACACTGGCTCTGGGGGACATGTCTGATGATGGCAAATGCCATGGGGCTGATGGCACTGGCTCTGGGGGACATGTATGATGATGACAATTGGCAAATACCATGGGGCTGATGGCACTGGCTCTGAGGGAGATGTATGATGATGATGGCAAATGCCATGGGGCTGATGGAACTGGCGCTGGGCCCCTGGGGGACATGTATGATGATGATAGCAAATGCAATGGGGCTGATGGCACTGGCTCTGAGGGACATGTATGATGATGATGGCAAATGCCATGGGGCTGATGGCACTGGCTCTGAGGGACATGTATGATGATGATGGCAAATGCCATGGGGCTGATGGCACTGGCTCTGGGGGACATGTATGATGATGATGGCAAATGCCATGGGGCTGATGGCACTGGCTCTGGGGGACATGTATGAAATGTGTGTTTTAATAACACTTCATCTTTACATTGTTTGCAAAAAGACCTGTTACACAATACACATATTAAACATTTCTTGAAAAGTTTTGTCATTTGTATTTTTTGTATACATACAGAAGAAAATAATATATTGCAATATATATTGCATATCGCACATGCTTCAAATTATATCGCAATATAGATTTTAGGCCATATCGCCCACTCCTATATCTTGGTTACTAAGGCCCCAAATGCATACCGGGGGGGGGGGGGGGGGTAAAAATAATGCTATTAAAGAAAAGAATGCCATTTTGCATTAAAGGGGTTCTGTAGTTTGATTTAACTGATGATCTATCCTCTGGATAGATCATCAGCATCTGATCGCCGGGGGCCCGACACCCGGGACCCCCGCCGATCAGCTGTTTGAGAAGGCAGAGCCGCTCCAGCAGCGCCGCGGCTTTCTCACTGTTTACCGCTGGCCCAGTGTCGTCACGACTAGTATCAACTTGCCTGGGCGCGGCTAAGGCTACTTTCACACTAGCGTTCGGGCGGATCCGTCTGCATTAAAATGGCAAAAAAAAAAGCTAAGTGTGAAAATAGCCTCGGACGGATCCGTCCAGACTTTCAATGTAAAGTCAATGGGGGACGGATCCGCTTGAAGATTGAGCCACATTGTGGCATCTTCAAACGGATCCGTCCCCATTGACTTACATTGTAAGTCTGGACGGATCCGCACGCCTCCGCACGGCCAGGCGGACACCCGAACGCTGCAAGCAGCGTTCAGCTGTCCGCCTGTCCGTGCGGAGGCGAGCGGAGCGGAGGCTGAACGCCGCCAGACTGATGCAGTCTGAGCGGATCCGCTCCATTCAGACTGCATCAGGGCTGGACGGCTGCGTTCGGGTCCGCTCATGAGCCCCTTCAAACGGAGCTCACGAGCGGACCGACGAACGCTAGTGTGAAAGTAGCCTAAGCTCTGTTCACTTGAATGATCAGAGGATAGATCATCAGTTAAAACAAACTGCAGAACCCCTTTAATTTGTATTACTTTACCTATAGAGTTAATTGTCAAATTGAGGGGAGTTCATAGATTAACCAAATGAAAAATCAATCTTTACTTCCCCCCATTGTGAGGATGTACATGGATGGCCACGGATATTGACTGCTATTCCACCAAGGGTTTTTAGGCTTTTAAAGCATTTACTGTTTGCTAAAATGTAACAAACACTGTGCATCATTTGATAAATTTCAAGCAAAGTACTCCAATGAAGACTGAGGAAAAACTGACTTTGAATGTTACAGTCACAATCAATTTCCCCTATTGTTCCTTGGAATCAGGGCTCGAGTCCTGCAGGAACGCGTGGGAACGGCGTTCCTGCACTTTTTTCTTAGCAGGAACGCCGTTCCCTTTCAGCAGGGCAGCGCATTGTGCCCCTCAACACTGTCGGCGCCCCGCTCTGGCGCAGCATGAAGAGAGGGACTGACAGGAGGTAAGCGCCTCAAGTGTATCGTGGCTGAGCTCTGTCCGGTCCGTGGTACAGGAGCTTTTGTTTCCTGTACCCGGCCGGACTGACAGGAAGTGCTCACTTAGTGTGCACTTCCTGTCAGTCCGGCCGGGTACAGCAAATGCTCCTGTATCACGGACCGGACAGAGCTCGGCCACGCTACACCCGAGGTGGGTGGGGAGAAAGAGAGAGTGACAAGGGAGGGAGGGAGGGGGGAGAAAGAGAGTGACAAGGGAGGGGGGGAGGGGGGAGAAAGAGAGTGACAAGGGAGGGAGGGGGGGAGAAAGAGAGTGACAAGGGAGGGAGGGAGGGGGGAGAAAGAGAGTGACAAGGGAGAGGGGGGAGAAAGAGAGTGACAAGGGAGGGAGGGAGGGGGGGGAGAAAGAGAGTGACAAGGGAGGGAGGGGGGAGAAAGAGAGTGACAAGGGAGGGGGAGAAAGAGAGTGACAAGGGAGGGGGGAGAAAGAGAGTGACAAGGGAGTGAGGGAGGGGGGGGGAAGAGAGTGACAAGGGAGGGAGGGAGGGAGGGAGGGGGGAGAAAGAGAGTGACAAGGGAGGGGGGAGGGGGGTGAAAGAGAGTGACAAGGGAGGGAGGGAGGGAGGGGGGAGAAAGAGAGTGACAAGGGAGGGAGGGAGGGGGGAGAAAGAGAGTGACAAGGGAGGGAGGGGGGAGAAAGAGAGTGACAAGGGAGGGAGGGGGGAGAAAGAGAGTGACAAGGGAGGGAGGGGGGAGAAAGAGAGTGACAAGGGAGGGAGGGGGGAGAAAGAGAGTGACCTTCCCTGCCCTTTGCGTACGCGCGTGCCGTGACTTCACGCGGAGGCACTGGATCTTTGGTGAGTTCCCACACTTTTTTTCCCAGGACTTGACCCCTGCTTGGAATCATCATATTCACCCATCGCTTTTTTTTATATCTCTGTCAACTAAACAGTATTAGGGATTGTTTTTTTTGTGAACAGACTGTAGTTTACATGGGCATCAATGTAGGGTATATACAACTTTTTGATCATTTTATTCCATTTATTTGGGGGCGGGGGTGACCAAAACACAGTAAAATCCCCATTTTTAGTATTTTCTGTTACTGCGTTCACAGTTCATGATAGATATTTACGTACTTTAATAGTTCTCACATTTTTAGACATATTGATATATATTTTTATTGGTTTTTTTTATACGTAAAGTTGGAAAAGGGGGTGATTTGAATGTTAAAAATTTTTTAGCTTTTTTATAAATTTCGCTTACACCATAGACTGCTATAATATACTCCTGCAATTTTTGGAATTTTTCCTAGCTTTGTGTTAAGACATGCCACAGGCAGGGCTTAACGGGCAGTTTGCTTTATCAGACTTGGGAACCCTCACAAGGCTCCAGGCTGCCAGAACAACCAACCAAAGACCAGTGATTTCACCGCGGGTGCTACAATTAGAGGACCACAGTATCTAAGGCAGGGTTTCTCAACTACGGTCCTTGGGACCCACCTACCGGTCAGGATTAGAGAATATCCCACAGAACGAATACCTGTGATAAGTCCTGATGCATGGGCACAAATTATATCACCTGCTCAATACTAAGGAAATCCTGAAAACATGACTGGTAGATGGGTTCCGAGGACCGGAGTTGAGAAGCCCTGATCTAGGGGGTTATATGACTGGGAAAACTGTCATCTGCAATCCCGATCAGCCAGGACCTGCCACGTATAGAGCACACTGAGCTTATTACTCTGCTCTATACAATCACTGCGCACCAACAATGGACAGTTACTTTGTGGTGTGTGTAAAGGTTAAAGAAGCACTCCAGCAATTGTTTTGCTATAAAATGCTAATCAACTACCAGCATTATAGCAGTCTTTATTTCATTCCCACTCAGTAGCATCCTTACATTAATAACCCTTTCATCATGGGTTCCTGGGTAAGTGATCCCCAGTGTAAACACCAGTCCAGACCTTGATCTCCTGTGTAGACAAGTTGTCAGTATCTCCTGAGTGGCTGACTTCCCTAGAACTATAAAATTACATCGCCTATCATATTCCTTCTTGAAGTTCTCCTGTGTAAGTCCACTATGCAGAGAGGACTGCCTTATCTAAGGGACTAGTAGGTGATTCCCTAGAATTACAAAACTCCCTTGACTCCCACTGCCTGTCTATACTATATCTGTCAGTGCTGTGCACAGTATCTTCAGCGTATTCTATAAGATGCAGCTTCACACTGCTCTTCCCTATCTCCTGCCTATAGGAGTTCACAAGACGAAAGCTATCACAAGCAGGAGGCGAGGAAGACAGGCTGAAGCTTCAGTAAGGAATACATATAAATTCTGAGATGTGAGTTAGGGGGTAGAAATTCTGTGTGAGAATTAAAGGAGCCATATCAGAGGGAGAGGAGAAACTCAGACAGATGATAATCTATAAATGGCTAAAACAGGTATACACAAGACATACATAACAGTCTCCACATTATTCTTTGCTATGCTGCACTATATTCTGTAGACAATACACATTGACTGTTGGACTATTTCTTTAAATAAAATTAAACGTTTATAAAATGTAAACACAAATATTACAATTTCGGAAACAATATTCAGTATATTAATTATATTGAGAAACAGATGGAAATATATAATATTAGTGACACATTTGCTTGCCTTATAGTACATTGGAAAATACTGTATTTTAAACATTTGGATTGGACATGTGATTGCTACAGATGTAGTAGAGATAACACACATGCTTTATGAGACGTGTTATCTAAACTAAGCAAACCCCTACAATTGCTTTTCAAAAGCTTTTGTTTCAAGAGAACGCGATGAGTTAAGAGGAGTTTGTGTGTTAACCCTGCTACATCTGTATTTGTGTGTACATGCTTGTGACAGGGGGAGTCTCCCTTTAAAATGTTAGGTTAGTGAATGTGAAGGCAAAATCAAGGTACTGTACAATCAAAGAAGTTCTGCATGTCAAGAAAATAAAACATAAAAGTTACACCATGCTAAAAAATAAAAATAATGATTCATACTTGATTAAGATTTAATTAATAAAGACTTGATTACTATTTAAGAAAATTGTTTCTTTTTGACAGTAAAATCGAAATATGCCACGTGCCTCAGACTGAAACACCCCAGTGCGAAACACACCAATTCACAGTACCAGTCACAATCTAATATTCCAAAGCAGAAATAATTGGCGTTATTCACACAGAGCACAATGGAGACATTATTTTCAAGCCAAATTAGATGTATCAAGAGAAATCATTGAAAAACACCGAACGGTAACTTCCCTCCGGACCCTGAGACTTTCTAAGACTTGGTTGTATTCTTTCTTTTATTACTTTGTAGTTGATTAAAATGCAGGCGTAAAATGATTTTTCAGCACCTGTTTCCAGGGACAGCAGACCACCATAAAAGAGTGGTATCTCAGAGCCCATCCCCAATGGAACAGGCTACCGAAGGGATAGACATGTGCAATAATATAGCTAATATCCAACATAGAGCAGACACAGTAAAGAGAGTCTGTATTCACAAGACTGCATAAAATGATCAATTCAATCAGTACCAATGGGGACAGTAGTGATAATAAACACCACAAAGGAGTCATTAACACAAGGTCTAGCTGAAAGGAGAAGATATAAAATGGGCTATGGTTGACCTATTCCCCACTTGGGCTGCACTAGGGCAGCCTCCTACTACAGACAAGGGGCTCTACAGGGACATTACCTAGAAGTTTGGGATATAACGCATGTCCTGTAGGTCGCTTTGCTGCGTCTTATAGTCCAGACTCACCCACACAGATGGAAATACACCAACCTAAGCTGTGACTTGCATCAAAGTGTGCTGTGCATATAAAAACAGGATCTGCTCATGGCCAGCACTCCCTTTACATGGAGGGAGTGCTGGAAAAAGGTACATGTCAAATGAATGAAATGAACAGAATATTCTTACTATTAATATTTCCTCCTACTACTAGTTGCATGTACTACAGTACATGGGGTGGGGGAGGGTAACAGCTCTTAGGGTCAGCCTGGTGCCACACATTAAGCCATCTTTATTTCTAGGCAGGTCATGTTACCTTTCATATCCCCTTGCCCATTTTTAAAATAATATGTAAATTAATCACAGCTTGGCATACAACACCTTTGCGTAAAATACACATATAAATATATATAAAATAAAAAGTAAACAAATTATAAAAGGCAGAAAACATGGAGAGAGAAGTATTGGTGTCAACCATGACCACTGCAGAGGTGAGGGACACATCCTTGGGTAGATGTTCCTGCTCTGGGGTCCTTTGCCTCTGAAGGTCTAGGAATATGAAGACACATGAGATCAGGTCCAGCTATGAAGAGGACATCTCATGGACCAGACACATGTCCAAAAACTAAAATGCAATACTCCAAGTCCAAACCTCTACATTGGAGGACCAGCACCTCCATTCACAGAACCCCACATAGAAACAGGTAGTTCCATCCTTTCTGACAGGTCATTGCCATCTGCCTTTGCAGAGGTGGCTTCCATGGTCTACATGCATGAGGGTACTGCTGGTTACACTACCCATGGCAGGAGCATACACCACCCAGCCAAACCATGAGCCAACAGTATTGTGCCGGTTCTTCTCACCCCTAGTAGGGCTAGGTCCCACCATGACTGAACAGAGGTGGCATTGCAGCCCTGTCCAATGCCTTGGTCTATACATAGACATGCACCTGACATTGAGGAGTAGCAGAAGACTGGCGAGGGCTTACCACTGAGGAGAGCTGCTGCCCGGTGTCTCCTTCTACATGCGCTGCACGGCATCAACGGGCTCCCAGCTCCCAGAGGTCGGCGCTGCCTCCATCTCTCATCCCTCATCCAGAAACCGTGAGAATGCAGCCAGGTCTGAACCGAGCAGATAGGACTGGGGGACCTGGAGGAGGGAGGAAGGTGCGGGGGCGCGCACTGAGACGGAGCGGGCAATGTGGGCGCGCATCCCCCCAACAGGAGCACTCGGGGACGCACGCGTCGTGGACCTCCAGGCTGAGGGACCTCACCACCGAGAGCCCTGTGTGCCAGGCAGACATTAGGTGTCCGTGCTCGGATGGCCAGCCTGCCAGTCATATGCAGGCTTTGTGTCAGTGCCAACCTGCTCCTTGCGTGTACAGTGCTACTCTGCCAGTCAGATATATGGGAAGTATAAAGGTGCCAACCGTATCGCCAGTGTCTTATAATAATGACAGTGTTCCCCTCCGGTGTACAGTATTTGTGAAAGAGTGCCCAGCCTGCCAGTCTGATAAATACTGTTTATGTACAGATGCCCGATCTAGGGGTATATGTAAAAGATTGTCATACCAGCCATGCCAGTCTCATGTGCAGCCAAATATGCATTGTCTGTGTTGTGGTAACCTGAGTGCCAGTCACATATAATCTGCCTGTTAGGTCAGTGAGGTGTTTTGGTACCCTGCCATCAGTCAGATGTACAGTGATATATTAGGGTACCCTGCCATCAGTCAGATGTACAGTGATATATTAGGGTACCCTGCCATCAGTCAGATGTACAGTGATATATTATGGTACCCTGCCATCAGTCAGATGTACAGTGATATATTAGGGTATCTTGCCATCAGTCAGTTGTACAGTGATATATTATGGTACCCTGCCATCAGTCAGATGTACAGTGATATATTAGGGTACCCTGCCATCAGTCAGATGTACAGTTATATATTATGGTACCCTGCCATCAGTCAGATGTACAGTGATATATTAGGGTACCCTGCCATCAGTCAGATGTACAGTGATATATTAGGGTACCCTGCTATCAGTCAGATGTACAGTGATATATTAGGGTACCCTGCCATCAGTCAGATGTACAGTGATATATTAGGGTATCCTGCTATCAGTCAGATGTACAGTGATATATTATGGTACCCTGCTATCAGTCAGATGTACAGTGATATATTAGAGTACCCTGCTATCAGTCAGATGTACAGTGATATATTAGGGTATCCTGCTATCAGTCAGATGTACAGTGATATATTATGGTACCCTGCTATCAGTCAGTTGTACAGTGATATATTAGAGTACCCTGCTATCAGTCAGATGTACAGTGATATATTAGGGTATGCTGCTATCAGTCAGATGTACAGTGATATATTAGAGTACCCTGCTATCAGTCAGATGTACAGTGATATATTAGGGTACCCTGCCATCAGTCAGATGTACAGTGATATATTAGGGTACCCTGCCATCAGTCAGATATACAGTGATATATTAGGGTATCCTGCTATCAGTCAGATGTACAGTTATATATTATGGTACCCTGCCATCAGTCAGATGTACAGTAATATATTAGGGTATCCTGCCATCAGTCAGATGTACAGTGATATATTAGGGTATCCTGCTATCAGTCAGATGTACAGTGGAATATTATGGTACCCTGCCATCAGTCAGATGTACAGTGATATATTATGGTACCCTGCCATCAGTCAGATGTACAGTGATATATTATGGTACCCTGCCATCAGTCAGATGTACAGTGATATATTAGGGTACCCTGCCATCAGTCAGATGTACAGTGATATATTAGGGTACCCTGCCATTAGTCAGATGTACAGTGATATATTATGGTACGCTGCCATCAGTCAAATGTACAGTGGTATATTATGGTACCCTGCCATGCACAGTGATATATTAGGGTACCCTGCCATCAGTCAGATGTACAGTGATATATTAGGGTACCCTGCTATCAGTCAGATGTACAGTGATATATTAGGGTATCCTGCTATCAGTCAGATGTACAGTGATATATTATGGTATCCTTGCTATCAGTCAGATGTACAGTGATATAATAGGGTATCTTGCCATCAGTCAGATGTTCAGTGATATATTATGGTACCCTGCCATCAGTCAAATGTACAGTGATATATTATGGTACCCTGCCATCAGTCAGATGTACAGTGATATATTAGGGTGCCCTGCCATCAGTCAGATATACAGTGATATATTAGGGTATCCTGCCACCAGTCAGATGTACAGTAATATATTAGGGTATCCTGCCATCAGTCAGTTGTACAGTGATATATTATGGTACCCTGCCATCAGTCAGATATACAGTGATATATTATGGTACCCTGCTATCAGTCAGATGCACAGTGATATATTATGGTACCCTGCCATCAGTCAGATGTACAGTGATATATTTAGGGTATCCTGCCATCAGTCAGTTGTACAGTGATATATTATGGTACCCTGCCATCAGTCAGATGTACAGTGATATATTATGGTACCCTATCAGTCAGATGCACAGTGATATATTATGGTACCCTGCCATCAGTCAGATGTACAGTTATATATTATGGTACCCTGCCATCAGTCAGATGTACAGTGATCTATTAGGGTACCTTGCTATCAGTCAGATGTACAGTGATATATTAGGGTATCCTGCTAGCAGTCAGATGTACAGTGATATATTAGGGTATCCTGCTAGCAGTCAGATGTACAGTGATATATTAGGGTATCTTGCCATCAGTCAGATGTACAGTGATATATTAGGGTATCCTGCTATCAGTCAGATGTACAGTGATATATTAGGGTATCCTGCTATCAGTCAGATATACAGTGGAATATTATGGTACCCTGCCATCAGTCAGATGTACAGTGATATATTATGGTACCCTGCCATCAGTCAGATGTACAGTGATATATTCTGGTACCCTGCCATCAGTCAGATGTACAGTGATATATTAGGGTACCCTGCCATCAGTCAGATGTACAGTGATATATTAGGGTACCCTGCCATTAGTCAGATGTACAGTGATATATTATGGTACGCTGCCATCAGTCAAATGTACAGTGGTATATTATGGTACCCTGCCATGCACAGTGATATATTAGGGTACCCTGCCATCAGTCAGATGTACAGTGATATATTAGGGTACCCTGCTATCAGTAAGATGTACAGTGATATATTAGGGTATCCTGCTATCAGTCAGATGTACAGTGATATATTAGGTATCCTTGCTATCAGTCAGATGTACAGTGATATATTAGGGTATCTTGCCATCAGTCAGATGTTCAGTGATATATTATGGTACCCTGCCATCAGTCAAATGTACAGTGATATATTATGGTACCCTGCCATCAGTCAGATGTACAGTGATATATTATGGTACCCTGCCATCAGTCAAATGCACAGTGATATATTATGGTACCCTGACATCAGTCAGATGTACAGTGATATATTATAATACCCTGCCATCAGTCAAATGTACAGTGACATATTATGGTACCCTGCCATCAGTCAGATGTACAGTGATATATTAGGGTACCTTGCCATCAGTCAGATGTACAGTGATATATTATGGTACCCTGCCATCAGTCAGATGTACAGTGATATATTATGGTACCCTGCCATCAGTCAGATGTACAGTGATCTATAAGGGTATCCTGCCATCAGTCAGATGTACAGTGATCTATTAGGGCAGTGTATCCCAACCAGTGTGCCTCCAGCTGTTGCAAAACTACAACTCCCAGCATGCCTGGACAGCCTTTGGCTGTGCGGGCATGCTGGGAGTTGTAGTTTTGCAACAGCTGGAGGCACACTGGTTGGGAAACACTGTATTAGGGAACCCTGCTATCAATCAGATGTACAGTGATATATTAGGGTATCCTGCTATCAGTCAGATGTACAGTGATATATTAGGGTATCCTGCTATCAGTCAGATGTACAGTGATATATTAGGGTATCCTGCTATCAGTCAGATGTACAGTGATATATTAGGGTATCCTGCCATCAGTCAGATGTACAGTGATATATTAGGGTACCCTGCCATCAGTCAGATGTACAGTGATATATTAGGGTACCCTGCCATCAGTCAGATGTAAAGTGATATATTAGGGTATCCTGCCATCAGTCAGATGTACAGTGATATATTAGGGTACCCTGCCATCAGTCAGATATACAGTGATATATTAGGGTACCCTGCCATCAGTCAGATGTACAGTGATATATTAGGGTACCCTGCCATCAGTTAGATGTACAGTGATATATTAGGATACCCTGCCATCAGTCAGATGTACAGTGATATATTAGGGTACGCTGCTATCAGTCAGATGTACAGTGATATATTAGGATACCCTGCTATCAGTCAGATGTACAGTGATATATTATGGTACCCTGCTATCAGTCAGATGTACAGTGATATATTAGGGTACCCTGCCATCAGTCAGATGTACAGTGATATATTAGGGTACGCTGCTATCAGTCAGATGTACAGTGATATATTAGGGTACCCTGCTATCAGTCAGATGTACAGTGATATATTATGGTACCCTGCTATCAGTCAGATGTACAGTGATATATTAGGGTACCCTGCCATCAGTCAGATGTACAGTGATATATTAGGGTACGCTGCTATCAGTCAGATGTACAGTGATATATTAGGGTACCCTGCTATCAGTCAGATGTACAGTGATATATTAGGGTATCCTGCTATCAGTCAGATGTACAGTGATCTATTAGGGTACCCTGCCATCAGTCAGATGTACAGTGATATATTAGGGTACGCTGCTATCAGTCAGATGTACAGTGATATATTAGGGTACCCTGCTATCAGTCAGATGTACAGTGATATATTAGGGTATCCTGCTATCAGTCAGATGTACAGTTATATATTAGGGTACCCTGCCATCAGTCAGATGTACAGTGATATATTAGGGTACCCTGCCATCAGTCAGATGTACAGTGATATATTAGGGTATCCTGCTATCAGTCAGATGTACAGTGATATATTAGGGTACCCTGCCATCAGTCAAATGTACAGTGATATATTATGGTACCCTGCCATCAGTCAGATGTACAGTGACATATTATGGTACCCTGCCATCAGTTAGATGTACAGTGATTTATTAGGATATACTGCCATCAGTCAGATGTACAGTGAGGTACCCTGTCATCACTGCAAAGAAAAAAAGGGGGTCAGTCAGCACATCCCAATGAGCAGGGGCACGTTGCTATGGCTGAAAACACAAAATAGAACAAAGCATACAATGCAATTGCTAATGCTATACTTATAAATTAGAGATGCTTGGCAAATACATTTTGTACAAAATTATTTGAGCCCGTCTGCCACACGTCAAGGCAATCTCTGTAAGACAGGTTCCTAACACTAAATTCTACCTGTTATGTACCATGATGGCCACCATATAATTCAGCGAGTGTAGGTTCCACATGCATGCTGGGCCCACTTAAATTTTTATCATCTTTGGTGCCAAAATGGCCTCCATTATATCCAGGGAATGCAGGTACCAACATGCATGCTGAGCCCACTCCACACCTCTCCTGGTGCCAAATGGCCACCAACGAATGCAATAAGAGTCCACCCTATATCTCTCCTGGTGCCAGATGGCTTCCAGTCAGTGAGAGGGAGCAGGCTAAGCTATATACTCACACTAATTAAAATCTGCCTATGGGGCAGACAGGCTGGTCAGGAGTGCACGACTAAGGTGTCAGCCACACCTCCAGTACAAACTGCAAAGAAAAAGAGGGTCAGTCAGCACATCCCAATGCGCAGGGGCACGTTGCTATGGCTGAAAATACAACATAGAACAAAACATACAATGCAACAGCACTGTGCAAACCAAATAAAGTACAAAAATGCATTATAATTGCTAATGCTATGCTTATAAATTAGAGATGCTTGGCAAATACATTTTGTATAAAATTATTTGAACCCGTCTGCCACACGGGTCATATGCTATCAGTCATATCTACAGTGAGGTGTTAGGGTACCCTGCCAACAGACAGATGTACAGTGAGGTGTTAGGGTACCCTGCCATCAGTTGGATGTACAGTGATGTGTTAGGGTGCTCTGCCAGCAGTTAGATGTACAGTGAGGTGTTAGGGTACCCTGACATCAGTCAGATGTACATTGAGGTTTTAGGGTACCCTATCATCAGTTAGATGTACAGTGATGTGTTAGGGTATCCTGCTATCAGTCATATCTACAGTGAGGTGTTAGGGTACCCTGCCATCAGTTAGATGCACAGTAATGTGTTAGGGTATGCTGCTATCAGTCATATATACAGTGAGGTGTTAGGGTACCCTGCTATCAGTAATATATACAGTTGGGTGTTAAAGTACCCTGCCAACAGGCAGATGTACAGTGAGGTGTTAGGGTACCCTGCCATCAGTTGGATGTACAGTGATGTGTTAGGGTATCCTGCTATCAGTCATATCTACAGTGAGGTGTTAAAGTACCTTGCCAGCAGTCAGATGTACAGTGAGGTGTTAGGGTACCCTGCCACCAGTCAGATGTACAGTGATGTGTTAGGATATCCTGCTGTCAGTCATATTTACAGTGAGGTGTTAGGGTACCCTGCCATCAGTCAGATGTACAGTGAGGTGTTAGGGTATCCTGCTATCAGTCAGATGTACAGTGATGTGTTAGGGTATCCTGCTATCAGTCATATCTACAGTGAGGTGTTAGGGTACCCTGCCAGCAGTCAGATGTACAGTGATGTGTTAGGGTATCCTGCTATCAGTCATATCTACAGTGAGGTGTTAGGGTACCCTGCCATCAGTCAGATGTACAGTGAGGTGTTAGGGTACTCTGCCAACAGACAGATGTACAGTGAGGTGTTAGGGTACCCTGCCATCAGTTTGATGTACAGTGATGTGTTAGGGTATTCTACTATCAGTCATATCTACAATGAGGTGTTAGGGTCCTGCCATCAGTCATATGCACAGTAATGTATTAAGGTACCCTGCCAGCAGTTAGATGTACAGTGAGGTGTTAGGGTACCCTGCCATCAGTCAGATGTACATTGAGGTGTTAGGGTACCCTATCATCAGTTAGATGTACAGTGATGTGTTAGGGTATCCTGCTATCAGTTATATCTACAGAGAGGTGTTAGGGTACCTTGCCATCAATCAGATGTACAGTGATGTGTTAGGGTTTCCTGCTATCAGTCATATCTACAGTGAGGTGTTAGGGTACCCTGCTATCAGTCAGATGTACAGTAATGTGTTAGGGTATCCTGCTATCAGTTATATCTACATAGAGGTGTTAGGGTACCCTGCCAGCAGTCAGATGTACAGTGAGGTGTTAGGGTACTCTGCCAACAGACAGATGTACAGTGAGGTGTTAGGGTACCCTGCCATCAGTTAGATGTACAGTGATATGTTAGGTTATCCTGCTATCCATCATATCTACAGCTGCTCGCTTATGAGAAAACATGGCGCATGGCGCACCGCCATGTTCGGTGGCCAGAGTCAGTGGAGAAGGAGGAACCCCTCCCTCTTATGACGCAGCCGCCACAGAGTCCAATAAGCTGCCCGCACCACTGCCACCAATGAATGTCTGACTAACATTAAAGCAGGAGGATGGACAGGGGAGGGTTTACCGCTGCGGCGTCTCAGCAGCGGTAGCAGCCTCCTCCTCCTAAGTGTCTTGCCCTTCTGTATCTGTATTAAAGGTTAATTATCATTAGTGGCGCAGTGTGCCCCCCCCCCCAGTATTAAATTCATTGGTGGCAGTGGCCACAGGGTCCCCCCCCCCCCAACCTAAGTCATTTAATTGGTGGGAGTGGCAGTTCTGATCGGAGCCCCAGCAGTGTAATCGCGGGGCTCTGATCGGTTACCAGGGCAGCCAGGGCGCTACTGTAGCTCCCTGGTAAGCTCCCTGCTGCTCTGTGCACTATGCACAGGGCAGCAGGGAGAGTGTGTTGTCCTATTCACCCTGATAGAGCTCTATTAGTGTGAATAGGGAATATTGGTATAAGTTATTGGCTATCGGCCTGAAAGTTCACAGGTTATCGGTATCGGCTCTAAAAAATTGATATCGGTCGATCCCTATTAGGATACCACGTTGTCAGTCAGATAGACAGTGCTTGTAGATGGAGCTTGCACTTTGAATGATAGTGAGGAGGTCCTTGCTGGGTAACTGCCCTGTGGCTCAGAGGGGACACAAATAGATTGGTTTGTTATTCTCTGGTTGGTAATTTGCAGTTTCTGCCCACAGATTCTGAGGGAAGGAATGGTTAGCCTGACGTATCTGGGCTGCGATTCTGTAATGCTTGTACAGTGTACAGTTGTATTTGAACATCCAATAGAGATACAATATTTCTAGCATCTAGAGGTAGTGCTGCAGTATTACAACAGTGCCTTGTATCCTAGAATTTCAGCATAGCTTTGTTTTCATCTGTTTGATGCCCACTGCCTGAACTGATCCGATGTCACCATAAGGCCTCCTGCACACAACTGTATGGTTTTACGGTTCATTTTATACGAATCCGTTGTTCAGTTTTTTTGTTTCCGTGGTGCTTTCGTTTCCGTTCCGTTTTTATAAATAAACATATCCGTATGGTTTCAGCACATGATCGCAAACGGAAGAAAAAAAGGTGTGAACATCATTTTTGAACACATCCCCTTTTTCACTCCCCTTATTTAACTTGGTGATGTGATAGTTGTTACTCCACTTTCAGCAGCTTGTTGCAGCATTGAGCGCGTACTTGGAATCCTGTGTTTGGCAGACACTGGATTCTGGCTACAATTTTCTGCTGTATCATGGCTGAGGAGGAACTGGTTCTCTTGTGCTGGCTGCTTTCTTGGGAACACGAACAGCAACCAACTCTGCTGAACGTGGAACCGAGGAGGAGGAGGCATTGGGTTCACCCAATTGTCTCTCAGCAGCTCAGGAAGGGTCACTTCCACACGCTGTACACAGGGCCGTCTTTAACAAGGGGCAAAATGGGCAGCTGCCTCTTGAGCCCTGCTAGCCACTGCCCCGGGTTTCAGGCTGTTAGCTACACAGGGGGTGCTGCCATGCCATGCCTGCCGGCGCTCCAGGCAGCGTACTGTGAGAGCTTTGATTCTCTAGGACCTTAGATGACATCATCACCATGTGACCAGTAACCTAGCAATTTTACTAGTCACATGGCTATGAGGTCATCAAGGTCCTTTCTACCAAGAGTGTTGTGGCCGAAGTTTGCCTTAACTGTGGAGCTTTTTTTTGAAGATTACATCAAAAAAATGTGACAGGGGCTGTTATGCTAATATACTGTAAACTACTGTATAGTGTGGGGGCCTGTATACTGTAGGGGCCTGTATACTGTGGGGGGCTGTATACTGTGGGGGCCTGTATACTATGGGGGGCTGTATACTGTGGAGTGTTATACTGCTGTACTGTATAGTGTGGGGGGCTGTATACTGTATATTGTAGAGTGCTATACTGCTGTACTGTATACTGTGGGGGGCTGTATAGTGTAGGGGGCTGTATACTGTGGGTGCTGTATATTGTGGAGTGCTATACTGCTGTACTGTATACTGTGGGGGGCTGTATACTGTGGGTGCTGTATATTGTGGAGTGCTATACTGCTGTACTGTGTAGTGTGGGGGGCTGTATAGTGTGGGGTGCTGTATTGTGTATAGTTTGGGGTGCTGTATACGGTGAGGTGCTATAATGCTCTACTGTATACTGGGAGGTGTTGTATACTGTGGGGTGCTGTATACTGTGGGCTGCTATACTGCTCTACTATATACTGTGGGGTACTGTATAGTGTGGGGTGCTATACTACATACTGTGTGGTGCTGTATACTATAGGGTGCTATACTGCATACCGTGGGTTGCTGTATACTATAGGGTGCTATACTGCATACTGTGGGGTGCTGGGGTGCACTGTAACGCTAGGGTGAGCCAAGCCCTTGTCTCCTTCCTGCAGAGCGGTGCCCACTTCCAGCCCAGAGCACTGATCCTGAGCCGCTGGAGTCTTCAGAACTGGAAGCATTTACAGTCATTCACTGTACTCTACCAGGTGTGTGGATTTTTTGTGTGTGTGTTGTGGTGAAGGGCGTGATTGCCTGCTAAGGTGTGGGAAGGCGGGATCCAGGGGGCCCAAGTAAATTTTTGCCCAGGGTCCAATCAATATTAAAGACGGCCCTGGCTGTACATGGATCTGCGACAGCATCCTGAGAAATTTCATGGGTATTGTCGTACGTCTGTGAGCAGCTTTGCTTTGTTGTTAGCCTCTCTGTGTCCTGGCCTCACCCACCAGGACACAAATATGAGGCGCTGCATTTCTCCAGAGGAACGGCTCATCGTCACGTTGAGGTATGTATATTTGATATGATTTATATGTTTGTGTGATAGTTTAGATGCAATGTGATTATAAGTATATATATTAGTAGGAAATTGTTGTTGCTATAGAACAGGCATGCTCAACCTGCGGCATGCCCGAACAGCCTACAACAGGGCATTGTGGGAGTTGTAGTTTTACAACAGCTGGAGGGCCGAAGGTTTAGCATGCCTGTTATAGTATATATGTGTTGCAATACTGTTTTTATGTTTGTGTGTTCCAGATTTGGAAAGGTTCTCTAAACCAGCTATTAACCTAATCATCTGAATCAACTAATTAACTCTAAACACCTGCAAAAGATTCCTGAGGCTTTTAAAAACTCCCAGCCTGGTTCATTACTGAAAACCGCAATCATGGGTAAGACTGCCGACCTGACTGCTGTCCAGAAGGCCATCATTGACACCCTCAAGCAAGAGGGTAAGACACAGAAAGAAATTTCTGAACGAATAGGCTGTTCCCAGAGGGCTGTATCAAGGCACCTCAGTGGGAAGTCTGTGGGAAGGAAAAAGTGTGGCAGAAAATGCTGAACAACGAGAAGAGGTGACCGGACCCTGAGGAAGATTGTGGAGAAGGACCGATTCTAGACCTTGGGGGACCTGCGGAAGCAGTGGACTGAGTCTGGAGTAGAAACATCCAGAGCCACCGTGTACAGGCGTGTGCAGGAAATGGGCTACAGGTGCCGCATTCCCCAGGTCAAGCCACTTTTGAACCAGAAACAGCGGCAGAAGCGCCTGACCTGGGCTACAGAGAAGCAGCACTGGACTGTTGCATGTCATTCGGAAATCAAGGTGCCAGAGTCTGGAGGAAGACTGGGGAGAGGGAAATGCCAAAATGCCTGAAGTCCAGTGTCAAGTACCCACAGTCAGTGATAGTCTGGGGTGCCATGTCAGCTGCGGGTGTTGGTCCACTGTGTTTTATCAAGGGCAGGGTCAATGCAGCTAGCTATCAGGAGATTTTGGAGCACTTCATGCTTCCATCTGCTGAAAAGCTTTATGGAGATGAAGATTTCATTTTTCAGCACGACCTGGCACCTGCTCACAGTGCCAAAACCACTGGTAAATGGTTTACTGACCATGGTATTACTGGGCTCAATTGGCCTGCCAACTCTCCTGACCTGAACCCCATAGAGAATCTGTGGAATATTGGGAAGAGAAAGTTGAGAGACGCAAGACCCAACACTCTGGATGAGCTTAAGGCCGCTATCGAAGCATCCTGGGCCTCCATAACACCTCAGCAGTGCCACAGGCTGATTGCCTCCATGCCACGCCGCATTGAAGCAGTCATTTCTGCAAAAGGATTCCCGACCAAGTATTGAGTGCAGAACTGAACAGAATTATTTGAAGGTTGACTTTTTTTGTATTAAAAACACTTTTCTTTTATTGGTCGGATGAAATATGCTAATTTTTTTAGATAGGAATTTGGGGTTTTCATGAGCTGTATGCCAAAATCATCAATATTAAAACAATAAAAGGCTTGAACTACTTCAGTTGTGTGTAATGAATCTAAAATATATGAAAGTCTAATGTTTATCAGTACATTACAGAAAATAATGAACTTTATCATAATATGCTAATTTTTTTAGAAGGACCTGTATGTATATTGTGCAGTAAATCTAATTTTATATGTGCCACTTGTGCAGGGGGTGGGAGACTAGGGGCCCACCTTGCTCAGGGGCCCACCGGGGGATTCCCCTGTACCCCTGTGGGCCAGTCCGAGCCTGGCTCCATTTGTTATCGTGGCTGATGAAGGATTTGCTTTGGCCCCACATGTCATGTGACCCTTCCCCAGACACAACCTGGATGACAGCCGACGTACCTATGTATTGTGTGTTGAAGTTGCATAATGTTTATCTACATGTAACAGTTTTTATCATTCTTTATGCCTGCAGAGCACTTAAAGACGCTGTCCATTGTCCTGCCATTGGAGGTTATACCAGCACTTAGAAGATTTGGCTTTTTCATACAATTTCCATATATATGTTTGTTGTTTACTACAGGAATGTCCACACCACAGTCCTCCAGCTGTAGAAAAACTTATTTTTCCTGCATGTGTGGACATACAACAGTTATTCAGACATGCAGGGAGTTCTAATTTTCTAACAGCTGTAGTGTGGCAGGTTGAGCATAGCTGTCCAAAAGTATATGTACATCCCTAGTTGTAATAATGTACCAAATAAAAACAATATATGTGTATTCTGTCACTATTCTTCTTATATGTGAATAAACATTTTCATGTTGTAATATTGGTATGTATGTGCAATATGAAATAAAAGTCGACACATAGATTTTTGCTTATTAAAGTATATTTTTATCAATGCAAATAAACGAAAACGGCTTAACAATCAGCCAATTTAAAAAAAAACTAATGTAAATATAACATTAAATGTCCATTAGGTCCCTCAAAATAGACCCAGGACCAGTTGGACGAGGTCCATCTGCATTACTTGCACTTGTGTTGCTCATTGTGGGCCCTGGATATTGTGGCCGTGGCATAAACTGGGATTCTTGCTGAATAAATAGACTGGGAATATGAGATTGGCCAACGAGGTGGTTGGACCATACTGGGCCCAGGTTGGGGTTCTTTTGTTCACCTAAATGCGGGTTACTACAGGTTTTCTACCCAACTCACAAGTTCATGGGGTTAAGTGGCATTTTTAAAATTGTCGCCACTGACCCCATGATATCAATAAATCAGGGTTTGTTTATAGGAAACCAGATCTTCGATAAGAGGAGCAAGACCACAGAGCATCCTCTCCTCCTTTCCTTCCGTCTCTGCCTCAAATAGTCAAGCACCTGAGTTTGAATCAGGGCTTGAGTATTTGAGGCAGAGACGGCAGTGTCAGTTGCCCCCCTTTTTCCCTGTGGCTGCCTTTTTGTGGGCTCAGGGCTTGATTGTATGGCAGAAGAAGAAGCCTCCAAAGCTGAAGACTCCTCCCTCTCTTGCTGCAGCACTGGTTGGGCCTCGTCATCTGCAGGAACTGTGGAGTCTACGGGATGCTCACCAGCATCTTCATCGCTGCTGGTGGTGCCATAATCCCACTCTTGCTCCAGGCTGTCAACGGTCCTGTGGAATGAGAGATAATTGCAATTAAAAAAGTATATATGAAGGGTATAGACATAAAATAAAACATTTACTATACACACTGGAACACAGGCTTCTATGATCATTTTTATTTATGTTGACAGTATTTATAGTACTGGTTGTCTATATCTAAAAATGATCAAATATGTATGAAAAATAAATTTTATTGGTCAACAAAATGGTCTCCAAAAGTTAACATTCATGTTTCATGTATGGGAAAAATACATTCCTACAATTTTAAATAGTATTTTTGGTCTATGTTTCACATGAGCCATGTGAAGCATTGCAGAGGGCAAGGTCTGTTTCAGTACTACCAGTGATGTAATGGCCTAGTCCACACTATGCTAGAGCCTGATTTCCTCATAGCAATGTTGACCTGGTTTTGCAAAAAGGACCTGCACTAATTTGTACCAGTAATGTCGAGAGAAACAATGAGAGATGGAAGTATTCTTCTAGCAGGGTGTGAAGAAGGCCAGATTATTACCGGCAGAGAACAAAGTGTACCATGCATGTGAAAACAAAAACTGTACTAATATTTTATTTTGCACATACATTACAAACAACAAAATAATTACAGTGGATACTCACAGCCTAAGATCCAACATGGGTTTTAGAAAGTGGAATTATCTCGTATACAAATAAGTTTTTTTGCAGTGTCCACCATCTCCACTTTTCCCAAGTCCCTGGACACGTTCACTCCGATATTGATCCTGGCACGATTGCCAGCGGGTTTTGACAGAATATATCACTACAAACTTATAAATGCACATGTGAACAAAGGCTTACTACCACATGCTATAACATTGCAGTTTATACACTATCTAGTTACGTGCGTAACATAAAAACTTGGGTCATCTATAGACATGTTGTATATTCAGTATTTCTCATACTTTTTTCCATTGGGGGACACAGACCATGGGCATAGCTTAGAGGTATTAGTAGGAGGGACACTATGCAAATTCAAAGGAGCTCCTCCTCCTCGGGCTATACCCCCCGACTCCACCTGGAGGAACTCAGTCTTTGCTTAGTGTCTGGTGAAGGAGGTTGACACTCTCTGATTCTACTCCTTTTTGTTATTTTTATTCTAGATGGGGACACAGGTCGGCATGGCGCCTTCCTGGTCCCCCGTGGAGTGCCCGCCGCCGTCTTTGGGACGTTGCCTGGCTGCCTCCATTTCCCCCCCAAGAAGATAAGAGGATCCGGGCTCGACCTGTTAGCTCCGGCATCCCACCAGCTGCTGGGACGCCTGCTGCCTACCCTCCTCCAGAGCACTGTTCTCCTGGATTGGAGTCAGAAGTCTGAAGAGGCGCATCCCTGCTGGTCTGGACATCGAGGGAGCATGCTGAGCAGATAAGTATTGCCCAGTCCCTCCCCCTCCCTCTGTGTCTGTTTGTCTGTGGCTACCTGGGTGAGCTTGAAGAAGGATCCTGATGGGGCACTTTCTTCATTTTGGCACTGGAGTACTGGCATCTCTTCCCCCTTAAACTGTGGGCTTCAGCGCTTCTCTCGCCGGGCCTTGGCTGCTGCGCTCTCTCAGCGCCCGCCGGCAGGCCGCTCCTCCATGGCCTCGTTAACCCCTGCTGCACCACGTGAGGGGAGTCGTGGTGTTTGTTTAAACCGCGCGCGCTTATTTTCGCGCGTGCGCGTATTTTCGCGCGCGCTTATTTTCGCGCATAGTTTCGCGCGCGCGCTTATTTTCGCGCGCGCGCTTATTTTCGTGCGCGCTTATTACGCGCGCTTTTTTCGCGCCATAATGACGCGTTCGGGGGGGGCGGAGCCTCGGCATGCCGCTCTGACTCTCCTTACACCGGAGACTCTGTTTGCTCACGGCCGTGCAGCTCCTCATCACTCTACTCCGTTTTGTGCCAGGCAAGCTGGTAGCTCAGTGGTAATGCTGCTGCTGCCCCATGTCCAGGCTTTCTGAGTTCAAAGCCCCTTTCAGCCTTCAAAAATTGTTTACATTATTCTAGATGGGGACACAGGTCGGCATGGCGCCTTCCTGGTCCCCCGTGGAATGCCCGCCGCCGTCCTTGGACGCTGCCTGGCTGCCTCCATTGCCCCCCAAAGAAGACAAGTGGATCCGGGCTCGACCTGCAGCTCCGGTATCCCACCAGCTACTGGGTCTCCTGCTGCCACCCTCCACCAGAACACTGCACTCCTGGACAAGGAGTCAGAAGCCTGAAGAGGTGCATCCCTGCTGGTCCTGGAGTCGAGGGAGAAGATCTGCAGGAGCAGATAAGTATTACCTGCATCCCTGCCTTACCCCCCTCCTCCACGTCCCTGGGAGCCTGCGGTCCCCGCTTGGGCATCTGCCATTTCCAGCGCGGCCGCTAAATTGGTCTTAGTCGCCAAGGCAACCATGTCCTTTAATCCTGTGGCGCTAACGACTCCATCTCTCTCAGTGGTCCCCACAGTGGGTGACTGACTACGAAGAGGCAGCGTGAGCGGCAGCATCCCACCTCGGATGTCTCCGTCTCTCCACCCCCCTCACCTCGCCTGTGGCGCTTTCGGACTGCTCTTCCCCCTCCCTAGGGAGAGTAATCCGAAGGGGAATTATCCGGCTCGGACGAGCCAGGTCCTTTTTGGACTATAGGGCATTTTCAAATCCTGTGACGCCAACCACCTCTCTAAGTGGTTTTCCACAGAAGACGCCCGACTACTAACAGGGAGCGTGAGCAGCAGCATCCCTCCTCGGATGGCTCCGGCTCTCCCCCCCCCCCTCGTCTAGAGGCGCGTTCGGGCGACTCTCCCCTCCCTTAGGGAGCGCAAGTCTGAAGGAGAATTTACGGCTCTGATTAGGTCATGGAGGGGGACCCCTTGCCTAAGCTCTCCACCAGGGTGGCTGACTTAGTGGCGACTGTCCGAGACACCTTTATTCTCCAAGGGGATTCTCCTCCTTCCACTGGTCAGGAGTTCCCCCTTTTTCCGTCCAGGCAGTCGGAGACTACCATGTTCCCGGTCCATGAGGGATTTTTCCGCGGTCATGTCCAGGGCCTGGGGTAGTCTTAATAAGGTTCTCGACCACCCAGCGCATGAATATACTTTCCTTTCCCTGCTGACGGCGAGGAGAGGTGTCTCCTCCCCCTAAGGTGGATCCTCCGGTGGCCGGATTAGCCAATTATATGGCCCTTCCTGTCTTAGTCAGTTCCTCTTTCCAGGATGCTGTAGACAGACGCATAGACTCTCTTCCAGGTCCTTTTTTCGCTGGCAGCGCGTCCCTGTGACCTACCTTTCACTCAGCAGGGGTAGCCAGTGCTCTCTCGGTGTGGTTACAGCACCACCACCAGGAACTGGCGGTACGAGATGCGGCTACTGACACACTGGAGTTGGTTCTCCAGATGTCTCAGGCTTCTAAGATTCTTTGCGAAGCTTCTAGGGACATTGTTTCCCTCTTTGCCCGCAGGTTGGCCATCTCTGTCACTCACCGCGAAGAGATCTGATTGAAGGTGTGGGACGCTGACGCCTCCACCAAGCGTTCCCTTGCTAATCTCCCCTTTGGGGTTTCCAGACCTTATGGGGATCAGCTGGACGAGTTCATCTCTGCATGCCTTTTGCCGTTTCTCATCTGGTAGGCCGTCGCCTGCTTCCTCCGCCGGGGGTCTCAGGTCGCCCGCAAAGAGGCCTTCCTTTACACCAGCCTTCCCGGCACTAGAGGGCCCAGTCAGCCCGCCCTGCTGCTCCTAGGCCTATCACATGTCCCGATTGCGGAATCCCACCATCGATTCCTGCGCTTCGCCATTAAGGGTCGACACTGTCAGTTTGTCGCCCTTCCTTCGGGTTGGCGACCACCCCGCGGGTCCTTGCCACGGTCCTGGACCGCTCATGGCGCTTCTTCGTACCAGGGGCATTCCTTTGCTGCCCTATCTGGACGATATCCGGATAGAGGCCCCCCTCTCTACCGCAGACCAAGGACAGCGTCCGGATCACTGTTCAGACTCTGGAACGGTTCGGCTGGCTGGTAACTTTCCCAAACTCCTGCCTCTTCCCGTCCCAGAGGCTCTCCTTCCGGAGGATGATTTTGGACACCTCGGCTGCCAAAGTATTCTGCCAGCCTTCAAGTCCTCCCAGATCCAGGGGGCAGTGTCGCATCTGCTGCGCTCCCCGTGCCTCTCCATTCGGGAATACTTGCAGGTCCTGGGTCTTATGGTAGCCTCTTTCGAGGCCTTCCATATGCCCAGTTTCACACTCGCCTGGCGCAACAGGAGATCCTTTACCTTTCAGCGGGTTCGGGCAGCTCTCCCTTGGTGGCTGTTCCCGATGAACCTGAGGTCGGGGAGTTCCTTTCTCGCATTCTCCTGGACGATCGTCACCACCGATGCCAGCATCCTGGGTTGGGGGGGCGTTTTCCAGTCTCGCACGGTTCAAGGGATTTGGTCGGCGGCAGAGTCTCGCCTTCCAATCATTTTCTGGAACTGAGGGCGATTTTTTCCGCTCTCTCTCTCCTATTGGACCTCTCTCCTTGCGGGCCTCCCAGTGCGGGTTCAAACGGGCGATGCCGCGGCCGTGGCCTATATCGACCATCAGGGCGGGACCCGCAGCTGGATGGTGATGCAGGAGGTGAAGAGAATTCTGACGTGGGCGGAGACGCACGTTCCGGTGTTGTCAGCAGTTTACATTCCAGGAGTGGACAACTGGACAGCGGACTTTCTAAGCCACAACAAGGTGGATCCAAGCGAGTGGTCTCTGCATCCAGAAGGGTTCGAAGAAATCTGCCACAGATGGGACAGTCCGGATGTGGACTTAATGGCGTCCGGGTTCAACAACAAGATCCCAGTGGTCCTGGCTCGCGCTCGAGATCCGAAGGCGTACGGATGGATGCGCAGGTGTCTCCGTGGCAGGACTTCAGCCTCCTCTGTTTTCCTCTCCTACCAAAGGGTCTACGCCAGTTCGAGGCGGAAGGGAATCCGACCGTTCTCATCACCCCAGAGTGGCCTCGCCGCGCGTGGTTTTTCAGACGTGGCTCGGTTGCTGGCGGACGCCCCATGGCCTCTTCCCGACAGACAGGACCTACTGTCTCAGGGCCCGTTCTTCCACCGGAATTTACTGTCTCTTCGTTTACCGGCGTGACTGTTGAAACCGCCATCCTGATGAAGATGGGGTTCTCGGATTCAGTGGTTAGGACCATGATCAGTCCGGGGAAGTCTTCTTCCTCCCGGATTTACTATCGTACCTGGATGGCCTTCCTGTCCTTTTGTGAGGGTTCGGGGTTCCCTCCCCTTCGTTTTTCCATCTTGATGGTACTGTCTTTTCTTCAGTCTGGGCTTGTGCAGGGACTGTCACTTAGTTCCCTGTAAGGTCAGGTTTCGGCGCGGGCCATCAGAGGTCCCTTGCTCTTAAGGGTCCGGTGGTGACCTTTCTTCAGGGGGTGGCGCATTCGGTTCCCCGTATGTTCCCCCTTTGTCTCCTTGGGATCTCAATTTGGTTCTGCGCGCTCTGCAGTCGGCCCCCTTCGAGCCTTTGAGGAGGGTCTCTCTGACTGTTCTCATCTGGACTTCCTTGTGACCATAGCTTCTGATACAGCTACATAGCGTAGTGATTAAAGTTCTGGGCTATTATGCAGTGGCTGTGAGTTCACATCCCATCACGAGCTTTTAAGTCAGACTGGTGTCGAAGCTGGCCGCTCTTTCCTGTCAGGAGCCTTTCTGGTTTTCCACCAGGATTAAGTTGTGCTCCGTCCAGTCCCCTTCTTTTTGCCCAGGGTGGTCTCTCCCTTCCACCTTGATGAGGATCTTGTCCTGCCTTCCTTTTGTCCTTCTCCGGCTAACCCCAAGGAACGCACTTTGCATTCCCTGGATGTTGTACGGGTCCTGAAGGTGTATCTCGCGGCTACTGCTTCCGTCCGCCGTTCTTGGCGCTCTGGATCTGCTTGGCTATTTCCGCGGCTTGTCGCGCTTGTGGTGGAGTTCCCCCGGCTAGGATTGCCGCTCACTCCACTAGGGCGGTGGGGGCTTCCTGGGCAAGACGCAATCGTGCCTCTGCGTCTCAGCTGTGTACGGCGGCCACCTGGTCGTCCTTGCATACCTTTGCAAATTTTTGTCAGTTGCATTCACTGGATTCGGCTGATGCGGCTTTGGCCGCAGGGTTTTGCAGGCTGTGGTTCCTGTTTGACCGTTGGGCGTTCCTCCTGGCGGTGCTGATATTTTTTCCCACCCCATGGACTGCTTTTGGACGTCCCATGGTCTGTGTCCCCCAATGGAAAAAAGTATGAGAAAAGGAGATTTTTGTGAAACTCACCTGTAAAATCTTTTTCTCGTCTTTTCCATTGGGGGACACAGCTCCCACCCATTATTCCTGTTGCAGGAGGGGTCTTTAGTTCAGTTTTTCTGTTTCTGGTTGGACCTTATGGCTTGGTCCGATGGTTTCCATGATTTTTTCTTGCTCCTTCGCCTACTGCTTGTGCAACGCCTGAGTTCCTCCTGGTGGAGTCGGGGGGTATAGCCCGAGGAGGAGGAGCTCTTTCATTTGCATAGTGTCCCTCCTACTAATACCTCTAAGCTATACCCATGGTCTGTGTCCCCCAATGGAAAAGACGAGAAAAAGATTTTACAGGTGAGTTTCACAAAAATCTCCTTTTTGCCCATATACATTTAATTGGCCTGCTACTGACATCAGCTGATATCATTTATAATAAATGTCAATAAATGAGGCCTAAACACTTTAGCATATATGTATTTGACATAATACATAATAATAAACTCTGGGTGAATCATTTTTAACATGAAAAATCAGACAATATGCTGATCTTCAGCTGTTTATAAACTAATATTTAAAGGGATTCTGTCACAAGTTTTGGGCTATAGAGCTGCGGACATGCACGGCTAGATCTCCGCTAGCATGTCCGCAATATATCTGTCCTATAGGATTTTATAGATATGTGAATTAGTCTTGTAGGTGCCCAAGGGGCTATAAGAACCTTCCTGGTGCCCAGCCACGCCCGCCTGTGAAGGAGCCCAGAACCACCTATGTCCTCCGAATCTCCTCCTTTCATCAACTATAGATTGTCGTAATCTCGCGATGCGCGAGCTCGCGCATGCGCAGTTCTTTCCCTTAAGCTGATGCCAGCACAGGGAAGGAACACTATACCGGCACTGCACATGCGCGAGCTATAGTTGATGAAAGGAGGAGATTCGGAGGACATAGGCAGTGCTGGGCTCCTTCACAGGCGGGCGTGGCTGGGCTCCAGGAAGGTTAGTACAGCCCCTTGGACACCTACAAGACTAATTTACATATCTATAAAATCCTTTTTTAAAGAAAATAAAACCACACAGCCCTATAGGACAGGTATATTGCGGACATGCTAGCGGCGATCTAGCCGTGCATGTCCGCAGCTCTATAGCCCAAAACTTGGTAACAGAATCCCTTTAAAGCATGTACAGATGTCAAACTGATCAGCCTACAGCAGGGCATGCTGGGAACTGTAGTTTGAGAAAAGCAGGAGAGACACCGGCGGACAAGGCTGCTCTCATACCAAACTATCTAGTGCTATGGAAGGTGACATTTACTATAAAAAAAATGTTTTCCAAAACATCCTCCAAGTGCACCTTCATTAAAACACTGGCTATTTTCCATTATTCACATATAAATACACCAATGCATCACAGTTTTTACATAACTAATACACATTTTATAAAGGAGCAGACATACGCATGGGTTGGCTCACCTAATCTTCGCCTTTTAGATGAATTGGCCTTCTCCCATTCTCTATACAGCATCTCCTTTGTGACCTCCTCCCATGCACGCTCCTTCACAATCCGATCATGGTACTGAGCTGCTCTTGTGTCCCACAGCTGGGGACGCTCCTGTATGAGGGTGATGAGTTTGGCAACATCCATCATTTTGCTTTGCAGGCAAGTCAGACAGCTTGGGGGCAGGTTCTGAACCTGCACAGGTGCTCACTTACTAGATTGTAAACACAGAACACATGGCCACTGTGGGCTGGCCTATCATGTCCTAATGATAGATCCGCAAAAAACGGATGACATACGGATGTGTTCCGTGTGCATTCCGTTTTTTTTGCAGACACATTGACTTGAATGGAGTCATGGAGCGTGGTTTGCGGACAATAATAGGACATGTTTTATGTTAGAACGGAACGGAAACAGAAGGCATACGGAGTACGAAGTTTGTGGAAACCATTGAAATGAATCGTTCCTAACACCTAACCCAAACCCGAACTTCTGTGAAGAAGTCTGGGTACCAAACATGCCGATTTTTCTCACACGCATGCAAAACGCTTTAAAACTCTTTGCACTCGCAGGGAACAATCGCGCATTTTCCTGCAACGCACCCACATCTATTCCCGCACATCACCCGCAACGCCCGTGTGAACCCAGCCTTAATCTCTTTCAAATTATTTATGAGAATTAGAAAGTTATGTACAGGTTTGCAAACATTTTTGTCAACCAATGCATCTAGAAAAAAATAACACTTTGCAAAAGTTGTCATTAGAAAATTCCTGCTGTTTTAAAAAAAGAAAAATTTAAGGAGTTGTTCCATAAAGGCAAGCCCTGTCCACCTGCCCCTCATTTAGTACCTTCTCTTTGTGCCTTAACTGGTCTCAAACAGTGGCTCCAGCTCTGGCATACCCAGAAGGTCCATGAGTTACACAGACATTCATTTTGATGGGCAGCATTTAGTGCTACTTTTCTCTTGCAGCGTCCTTTGCAGGGGAAGCATTTGGCTGGAAAAGAAAAAATACATTGCTTACCAGTAGACTGGCTTTTTACCATTGTATTTAAATCCTGCCAACCATCTCAGTTTTATGCTTCAGAGGGTTGAACAATGGGGAAATATTGAAAGTTGAGAATATTTTTTACTGCTCAGCTAACCCTTACAGGGCCTTGCAATTTTCGAATTTTTGAATTTTCACTTTTCACTCCCACATGAAGCCATTTTTTTTTATTTTTCCATTCACATAGCCATATGAGGGCTTGTTTGTTGTGGAAAAAGTTGTACTTTTTAATGGCACCATTTACTATTGCATACAATGTAGGGGGAAACGGGAAAATATTCCAAATGGGGTGGAATTGGAAAAAACATTCGATTCCGCCACAGTTTTATGGGTTTTGTTTTTAGTGACCTGTTACTTTTATTCTCCAGGTCAGTACAATTACAAAGGTAACACATAGAAAAGGATTCTTTACAGTAAGAGCAGTGAGACTATGGAACTCTCTGCCTGAGGAGGTGGTGATGGCGAGTACAATAAAGGAATTTGAGGGACTTGGATGTATTTCTGGAGTGTAATAATATTACAGGCTATAGCTACTAGAGAGATATCGTTGATCCAGGGATTTATTCTGATTGCCTGAATGAAGTCGGGAAGGAATTTTTTATTCCCCTAAAGTGGGGGAAATTGGCTTCTACCTCACAGTTTTTTTTTTTGCCTTCCTCTGGATCAACTTGCAGGATGACAGGCCGAACTGGATGGACAAGTGTCTTTTTTCGGCCTTATGTACTATGTTACTATGTAACACATTTATATAGTTTTTCTTGTGTTTAACACTGAAAAAAAAATTAATCTTTGGAAAAACATATTTTTTCTTTTTATCCCCATATTCTAACCCCCATAACTTTTTCATTGTTACATCTACAAAGCTGTAGAGGGCTTATTTTTTGTAGGATGATTTGTAGTTTTAATTATACAATTTTAGGCTGTGACTTTTTATTAAAATTTTTGGGGAGGTGAAGTTTAAAATAAATGTCAAATCGTCCAGTTTGATTTTTTTACAGTGTTCACAATATGAGAATAATATGTTTATATTTTAACATTATGGGTGTATTTGGACGTGACGATGCCCATGGTGTTTTATTTATTTTTTTATTCTAGGAAAAGGGGGTGATTTGAACTTTTTTTTACAATTTTTTATATTTCAAAAACGTTTATTTGCTACTTGTATTCTATAATAGATACCTTTGCATTACAGAATACAGGATTTAGTATATTCCAATGCAATGCTGCCACCAGGAGGCCAGCATTGTAACATACTAGTAATCAGCCTTGTAAGGACTCAGGCCTATTACATAGAATAGGACGCCTTCCCCAGTCTCAGTCAGGGGAAGGTGGCTTGAGCCAGCAAGCATGCGGCTCCCGATTTTAGCTCTCCTACATTTTAACATGACATCTGAGGGGTTACATGGCTACAATCGCCCTCATCGCCATTTGCAGACAAGAGCCACGGGCCTCAGCTGTACATATCCGGAAAGGGTTAAAGAAAATCTGTCAGCTCTCCTGATATGCCCATTTTAGTGAATAGTTGTGTTCCCCATGATATACCATTGCTTGAACCTACACACATCAATTTAGCCTGATGTTTTTTGTTTACTCAAAACCAAGGTCATCGAAAACACTTGTACTTTTCCATATTGCATGTGGGTTTTGTGGCAATTTTGTAAACAAGTGTGTGTACCACCTTTTTTTCTGCCAATTTTTCCATTGTAGAAATGGAGATGTCAAAATGCAAAAAACAATGTGACAAGCCTCAACATGCTGCGTTTAAAAAAAAACGATTACAGCGACCCAAAAAGCCCTCTAATTAACAAACACATCAGGAACTAAAACTTCCTTGTGTCATGTGCTATGTTATGCCCATGCTACGCCAATGTTAAAAGTATGCCCTTTAATTTTGATGCAGTGCTTTCCTGGTTTTAGAAACATCCTACATGTTTCCCTAATCGGGTGCAGAAATAAATGAGCACCATGTTTTTTTGAGGACCAATTTGGTGATTTACTGTACGCATCCTGTGCTAAATGGAACCTCAAAGAATTGACCCTATTTTGGAAACTACACCCCTTGAGTTATGTATCAAGTGGGCATTTTGACACCACAGGTATGTTGCAGAAATAATAAGAAGGGGACTGTGCAAAATGAAAAACTGCAAGTTTTGCACAGATATGGTATTTTAGTGCTCAATATGCGGTTGCCTGGCTGGTGCCATCTAAGACACAACATATCCTTTAAATTGTTAGGCTGCTTCGACCGGGTACTGAAATACCATAAATGTGGATGTAAACTGCTCTTTGGTACGTTGCAGGGTTCAGAAGAGAAAGACCACCTTTTGGCTCTTGTAGTGCAGAGTTTTATGGGTTGGTTAAGGGCGCCATGTTACTTTGGAACAGCCTCTGGGTACCAGTGCTGCCATTTTCTGACAACCACTATTCAAAAATAGTTAGGGATATTTGGCTTGTGGGTGAAATTTCAGGATGAACCTAAAATGCACTATAACCTTAACAGGTGAACTTAATGTGACCTTCTCTAAGCTTTTAAATGTCCAACTGTTCAATGTTTCAGTACTTTTTGCACCACTTGCTGTTCTCTAACAAAAAGCGTAATGGCAAAATTCACAACAGAAGTTTAATCCATTTCAATCGCCCAATAAATTTCCTGGTTTAATTAGAATTGGTATTTAAACAGTCCTCATCATCATGATGTTGACATTTTGTCATCATGAGACCAAGACGACACCTAATAATTGATCAACAGTACCTCTCCATTTCGAGGCTTCAAGCAGGATGTTCTCAGATGGAAGTGGCCACTGAATTTAGAGTGTCACAGAGTGTCATCAGCAGTTTGCAACAGAGATACAGAGAGACTGGAAGAGTCACTGAGAGGCATAGAAGTGGACCTCCTTTGGCCACATCCCACAATGATGACCTCTTCATTGTGCACAATGCCCTGTGGAACAGGATTATGAATGCCACACAACTCCAGGCACATTTGAGTGAGGTAAGATGCACCTAAGTATCACATCAGACCATTCTAAACCATTTACATCAGCGTGGTCTGCGTGCTAGATGACCTGCAAGAGTATCTGACCATGCCACCAGGCACAGGTGTCATCATCTTGCATGGGCCAGGGAGCATCTACGCTGGACTAGGGACCAGTCGGCCTCAGTGCTGTTCACTGATGAAAGTTGATTCACACGGAGCAGAAATGATGGGCACCAATGATGTTGGAGATGTCAAGGAGAGCACTATGCATCAGCTCCTGTTGTCACCAGACGAGCCTTTGGTGGTGGTGGTGTTACAGTGTGGACAGGTTTGTCTGTCTAGTGATACAGAACTGCCCTACACTTTGTGAATGGTATAATGACAAGCCCATACTACTTGAATAACATCATTAATCCAGTGATTGTGCCTCTGCATAAACAACACAGGCCTAATTTTATCTTCATGGATGACAATGTGCCAGCAAATCAAGGTCGCATCATTAGGAAATGGGTGCTGGAGACTGGGGTACCTCAAATGGAGTGGCCTGGTACATGTAGTGGCTCGTAACTCTGTACCCCATTACCTGAATGACCTGAGGGCAGCCCTTCAAGAGTAAAATGCCATGCCTCAACAGACAATAAGTCGACTTGTGAACACCATGAGATGTCATTGTCAAGTCGTAATTGATGCTCAAGGCCACATGACAAGTTATTAAGACAGTGACATTTTTTGTGGGGGTATACCCCCCCACTGTTGTTGGCTTTTGTTTCAATAAATTGTTTGAGATGAGGAAATCACCATTGCATGCTTCTACTTAAATGCCCTACTTTCATGATATAATATCACTGTAGCGTTAACTTTTTATGTTTTCCATAAATTTCACCCAAAAGCCAAAAATATAAAATTCGATAACATGTGGTCATCACAGTGTAGAATTCCTCCGTGGCTCCAAACATTAGGCACTTACCTGACAGAAAAGGCCTTTTATGCCACTGTATTGACATAAGACAGGGACCATTATTTGTTCTGGGTGGTGGCGGATATGTGTGGACTGGCATGAGGAAATTCAATTAAACGTGGTCGTCACAGGTGTTGAATTCCTTGGAGATCCATGCCTCATTCATTTTTAGAAATGTGAGGTAGTCCACATGTGAGCTAGGCGAGTGCGCTAATCGGTCACAATCCCCCTGCTACGCTGAACGTCCTTTCGGACAGGACACTCGACAAGGGGCAAGCCAAGAGTTCCATGGCAAATTGTGCCAGCTCTGGCCACAGGTCAAGCCTGCAGACCAAGTAGTCAAGGGGTTCCTCGCTTCTCAGAGCGGCCACATCGGCCGTTAAACCGATGTAGTCGGACACCTGTCGGTCTAGGCGTTCCCTGAGGCTAGATCCGGAGGGCAGCTGTCGATGGGTTGGCTGCAAGAATGATCTCATATCCAAAGTGACCAACACATCTTCAAATCGCCCTCTTCTTGCATGCGCTGTAGGATTGGTACCCGCAACTGTTTCTCTATGGGTGGAAATTCCTCTGCTAGAGCCCACAATAGCAGAATGCAGCATCTCTCGAAGCAAGGCCTGGAAATCCTGCATTCTGACAGCCCTCTGTGATGCTGGTAACATGTCTACCACTTTGTGTTTGTACCGGTGGTCTAAGTACGTTGCCACCCAGTACTGGTCCTTGCCCTTTATGCTTTTTATATGGGGGTCCCTCTTCAAACACTGGAGCATGAAGGCCCCCATTTGCACTAAATTGGAAGCGGTGGAGCACCCTGGCTCCTACTCAACGTCTAGGAGAATGTCATCCTCGGTCTCTTCCTCCCATCCACGGACAACACCAGGGATCCCAGAAAAGTTTAAAGCCTGCTCTTCTTTCCTCTTCAGACTCCTGCTGACTTGTCTCAAATGGAGTAGACCCCCCTGGGAATTTATTCAGCATTACGATTTCCTCATCTTCTTGCTCCTCGACGGCTTGACCAATTACACAACGCAATGCACGCTCCAGAAAGAAGGTGTAAGGTACGATGTCACTGATGGCGCCCTGACTGTGACTGATCAGTTTGGTGATCTCCCCAGAACCTGTCCTGCCACAGAGTTTGTACAGGCACGTTTCTGCTGGAGCAGCCTATCAAGCATATACAAGGTGGAGATCCAGCGCGTCAGGCAGTCATAAATCAGACGTCTGACTGGCAGGTGGTGTCGCCGCTGAATGTCAGCAAGGCGAGCCATGGCCGTGTAAGATCTTCTAAAATGGCCAGAGATTTTCCTGGCCTGCGACAAATTTGCTGGAAGCCGGTAAATCAAACCCCTTAATTAATATTTTCAGGAAGCTGGTATATCGCAGGCCTCAATCAATATTTGGTGGAAGACGGTATATCAATACCCTATATCAGTATTTTATGGAAACAGGTATATAGAACCCAATAATGAGTATTTGCTGGAAGCCGGTAAATCAAACCCCTTAATCAATATTTGGTGGAAGCTGGTGTATCGCAGGCCTCAATCAATATTTGAAGGAAGCTGGTATATCAATTAGATTTTTTTGGGGGGCAAACATGTATAAAACACCAGTTGCAATTAGTTATTCCAATAGTGTTTGTCCCTCTATCTAGCTGCGGTATCTCAGCAGAACCGCACACAGCTGCTGCACAATACAAATGCACTATAATATACTTTCTATGTTAGAATGTATATTATAGGTATATCACACCCCTCCATTAGTTTTCTTTTGGGTGGGCAACAGGTATATCACACCTGTTGCAATTACTTATTCCAATAGCGTTTGTCCCTCTATCTAGCTGTGGTATCTCAGCAGAACCGCACACAACTGCTGCACAATACAAATGCAGTTTAAAAAATGGCTTTTTTTACACTGTTTTTATTTTTTTTTAATTGGGTGTTTATCGGACAGGTCGGATCATGTGATATATTTATAGCGCCGGTCATTACGGACGCGGCGATACCTAATATGTGTGGGTTTTTGTTTTTATTTCAGTTTTTTATTATAAAATAAGGTGAAAGGAGCGTTTTTTTAAATCTTTTTTTACTTTATTCAATTTATTACTTTATTAATTTTATTGAAAAAACTTTTTTTTGACTTTTCTTTCTTTACTTTATTACTGATATTCACTTTTGGGATTCTGATCCCCTCTGCAATGCATTACAATACATCTAATAACAGTGAGTAGTACACGAACAGGTTGCCTGAGGCTGGATCTCCTCGGCACCGTAGAAGGTAGGTCCTGATGCCGTGCAAGGCATTGGGCAGCCTCTGCACGGCATTGGGCTGCCTTGTCACGCATCGGGTCCCCACCATAGCAGCTGTCTCAGTCCGACACAAATCGTCTTTTACAGCGATGCCGGCTACTAGGGACTGTGCCCACGCGATCACCATGACGTACTATTACGTCAAATTGCGGGGACGCAGTGGTTCCCATGACGTAGTAGTGTGTCATGGGCCAGGAAAGGGTTAAAAGAAAACTAATGTAGGCACATGGGGCAGCATCAGGTACAGTCTTGGTGGACGCTACAGGATGGCGGTGTTAAAGGGGCAGCTGGATGGGGCGTTCTTTGCTATAGAGGGTGGGGGTGGACTGCGGAAGCAATAAGTCAAAGTCAGATGTATAACCTAATCTCCTGGGCCCTTATGTAAAAAATTTAACAAACCCCATCTCCCATGTGCCATGTATTAATACTGGTGTTTTTATTATGTGGCAGAGGGGGCTGAAGTCGTCTGTACATAAGCATCTGGACCAAATGTTAAAGGAACGTGAACAACTGAAATCCTTGCAGACCTCATCTGTAATTCAATGGATTTACATTTGTTACCCAGTATTGTAACTGCTTCTTTTATAAGTGTGTTTTATTCTCTTTATTAGAAAGTAAGATCACTGTAAATTGATTCGGAGGTGTGTGTGGGTAGGGGGGAGGGGGCACAATTTGCTTGCTCTGCCTAGGGCACTAAAACACCTTGTCCTGGCCCTGTATTCGGGGGTTGTAAATCAATTCATTGTTTTACAAGGTTTCATTTCCGCTAATATGTAAATGAATAATACATTATTATGTCACCACGTAACCAATTTTTGAAATGTTTTTTTCTCCAATGCCTTTAAAGTCGTGGCATATTCTGGCACAATTAACATAATGTTAGATGAAAGGCCCGCTCTCTGGATGAACAATTTCCCGGCACGCAGAACAGTTTACAAACAGTTTTAAATGTGGACTGAATGCTCCAACATTGGGTTGTCATGGAAACAATGAAAGTTCTAGTTAGGTACAAATACTGTCATATTCAAAAACAAAAAGGCATTTCCGTTGATGTGCTTTATTTCTCCTGCACCCGACCCCTCTGCCTTCTATTTTTAAGTGATTGGAGGGGGGGGGGGGTGTAAAGGAAATTTAAGACTTCAATGGCAGAAAACAGAATGGGTTAGCAGCTGTGTAAAGAGTGATTCCCTCAAATAAAATATGGGAAGCAAATTATAATCTGTCAGTGTGTTTATTACCCCATATGCCAATCCTACAAATCTATGAAATAATATACAAAAATCTATATTAACCCCTTCCTGACATGGTGATTTTCCGTTTTTGCTTTTTTATTTTTTACTTCATGCCTTCCCAGAGCCGTATTCTTTAACATTTTCCTATTCACATAGCTGTATGAGGGTTTGTTTTTTGCACTTTCTAATGCCACCATTTAACCCGTAGAGGACATGTACAGCGCAGATGTCCGTGACTTAAGGACCAGCGCCGTACATGTACGTGATCGGGTATGTGCAGGAGATGCGCCCGCCTGATCCGTGGCAGGGGTCCGGCAGTCACTGATAGCCAGACCCCTGCTGCATGTGCCGGCATCGGTGAAATCACAGATGCCAGCGCATTAACCCTTGATGTGCTGGGGTCAGAGCTGACCGTGGCACATGCGATGTCCTCACGGGTCCCCGTGCTGCTTTGACGTGACCCGATGGCATGGTAGGCTGCGCAATAGCCTTCCTTAGGCATCGTGGCTTCCTTCCGGGGGAGAGCCTGTGAGTTCCAGCCCCCTGGATCTCACAGGCAGGAAGCTGTATGTGTAATACACACTGTATTACACATACAGCCAATGCATTCCAATACAGAAGTATTGGAATGCATTGTAAAGGGGATCAGACCCCCAAAAGTTGAAGTCCCAGAGTGGGAGAAATAATCTAAGTGAAAAAAAAGTTGAGAAAAAAAAAGTACAGTTTCAGGTAAAAAATAAAAATATCCTTTTGCCAAAATAAAGGGAAAAAAATAGAGGAAAAAAGAAAAGTACACATATTAAGTATTGCCATGTCCGTATCAACCGGCTCTATAAAACTAACACATGACTTAACTCGTCAGGTGATTACCGTCAAAAAAATAAAATAAAAACTGCTAAATAAACAATTTTTTGGTCACCTTATATCACTAAAAGTGCAACACCAAGCAATCAAAATGGCGTATACCCCCTAAAATAGTACCATCTAACCATCACCTCATCCCGCAAAAAATGAGCCCCTACCTAAGACAATCGCCCAAAAAGAAAAAAAACTATGGCTCAGAGTATGGAGACACTAAAACATCATTTTTTTGGTTTAAAAAATGCTGTTATTGTGTAAGACTTAAGTAAATAAAAAAAAGCATACATATTAGGTATTTCCGCATCCCTTATAACCTGATCTATAAAAATACCACATGACCTAACCCCTCAGGTGACCACTGTAAAAAAATAAAAATAAAAACGATGTAAAAAAAAAACTTCTTTTGTTACCTTACATCACAAAAAGTGTAATAGCAAGCGATCAAAAAGTCATATGCACTCCAAAATAGTGCCAATTAAACTGTCATCTCATCCTGCAAAAATCATACCCTAACCATGATAATCGCCCAAAAACAAAAAAAACATATGCACCCTAATATAGTACCAACAAATGTGCCACCTTATCCCGTAGTTTCCAAAATGGGGTCACTTTTTGGGGAGTTTCTACTCTAGGGGTGCATCAGAGGGGCTTCAAATGGGACATGATGTCAAATAACCAGTCCAACAAAATCTGCCTTCCAAAAACCGAATGGCGTTCCTTTTCTTCTGCGCAATGCAGTGTGCCGGTACAGCAGTATACGACCACATATGGGGTGTTTCTGTAAACTACAGAATCAGGGCCATAAATATTGAGTTTTGTTTGACTGTAAACCCTTGATTTGTAACTGGAAAAATGGATTAAAATGGAAAATCTGTCAAAAAAGTTAAATTCTGAAATGTTATCTCTATTTTCCATCAATTCTTGTGAAACACCTAAAGGGTTAACAAAGTTTGTAAAATCAGTTTTGTATACCTTGGGAGGTTGTAGTTTCTAAAATGGGGTCACTTTTTTGGAGTTTCTACTCTAGGGGTGCATCAGGGGGTCTTCAAATGTGACATGGCAGCTCAAAATTATCCCAGTGAAATCTGCTTTCCAAAAACCATATGGTGTTCCTTTCCTTCTGCGCAATACCGTGTGCCCGTACAGCAGTTTACGACCACATATGGGGTGTTTCTGTAAACTACAGCATCAGGGCCATAAATATTGAGTTTTGTTTGGCTGTTAACCCTTGCTTTGTAACTGGAAAAAATTGATTCAAATGGAAAATCTTTGAAAAAAGTGAAATTTTGAAATTTTATCTCTATTTTTCATTAATTCTTGTGGAACACCTAAAGGGTTAACAAAGTTACTAAAACCAGTTTTGAATACCTTGAGGGGTGTAGTTTTATAAATAGGGTCATTTTTGGGTGGTTTCTCATTTCGGCCTCATAAAGTGACTTCAGATCTGAACTGGTCCTTAAAATGTAGGTTTGGGAAATTTTCTGATAAATGTCAAGTTTTGCTTCTAAACTTCTAAGCCTTCTAACATCCCCAAAAAATAAAATGACATTCACAAAATGATCCAAACATGAAGTAGACATATGGGGAATGCAAAGTAATAACTATTTTTGGAGGTATTACTATCTTTTATAAAAGTTGAAAAATTGAAATTTGGAAGATTGCAAATTTTTTTACATTTTGGGTAAATTTGCCATTTTCTTTTATAAAAAATAATATTTTTTTTTTACTCAATTTTACCACTGTAATGAAGTACAATATGTGACGGGAAAAAAACTATCTCAGAATGGCTTGGATAAGTAAAAGCATTTTAAAGTTATCACCACATAAAGTGACACATGTCAGATTTGCCAAAAATGGCCTGGTCCTTAAAGGGAACCTGTCACCGGGATTTTGTGTATAGAGCTGAGGACATGGGTTACTAGATGGCCGCTAGCACATCTGCAATACCCAGTCCCCATAGCTCTGTGTGCTTTTATTGTGTAAAAAAAAACTATTTGATACATATGCAAATTAACCTGAGATGATTCCTATCCCTGAGATGAGTCAGGGACAGGACTCATCTCAGGTTAATTTGCATATGTATCAAATAGTTTTTTTTTACACAATAAAAGCACACAGAGCTATGGGGACTGGGTATTGCGGATGTGCTAGCGGACATCTAGCAACTCATGTCCTCAGCTCTATACACAAAATCCTGGTGACAGGTTCCCTTTAAGGTAAAAAATGGCAGTGTGCGTACTACTTGATACAATGTAATCTACTTCTCTGGATCAAATTGAATCTATATATATATAAAGAAGGACGTATATATATATATGTATGTATGTTCCGCGATCACTCAAAAACGCAACCATCGATTTCAACGAAACTTGGTATACACATCACTTGCTACCTGGAAAGAAATCTTGTGAGGTCACAGTTCTCTAGCATGTACCGTTCTTGAGATATTCGCCAAAAATGCAAATATGGCACATCACATGTCCTAAATTAGTAAATAGAAGCCTACAGGTCTTTCTTTTCATATCCCAACTGCCATACACACGGTCACATGTCCCTTATAAGCCAATAGAAGGCCGCAGGTCCTCCAGCCTCCACATACACAGCTTTACACCAGATTTCCATAACAACCCAGCCATTTTTCTTCACTGCTGCAGGTCAGCTTTAAGGGGGCAGGGAGCTGTGGATGACACTGTTAAGGGAGCGGAGTGCTGTGTAGGCGACAGTTCAGGGGGCAGGTAGGGTGGCCATTCAGGCCACCCTCAAATGACAAACTCAAAAATCCCACCCCTAGGACCCGCTACCCCCCCCCCCCCCAATCAGGTTAGGCCATGCCCTCTCCCACTCAGCAGCAGACAGGGATTAATAAATTGGAGGTAAAAATCAACTTCTGTCAGCTGCAGGGGTGGGAGGGACAGTGACTTTCTCCCTGCAGCTCATGCTCAGACAGCACAGTGTTGCTGTCTGAGAGTGAGCTTTTCAAAAGAACATACCTGCGAGAGATTTTCCCCAAAAATGCATTAGCCAATAGAAGCTCACAGGCGCTTATTCTCCATATACACACAGTTTTACACCAGGTTTCCATAACAACCCAGCCATTTTTCTTCACTGCTGTAGGTCAGCTTTAAAGGGGCAGTGTGCTGTGGATGACACTGTTAAGGTAGCGGAGTGCTGTGGAGGTCACAGTTCAGGGGGAAGGTAGGGTGGCCATTCAGGCCACCCTCAAAAGACGGACTTAAAAACCCTGCCCCCAGGTCCCACTAAGCCACGCCCCCTCCCACTCTGCAGCCGATGGGGATTGAAAAAATGAAGGTAAAAATTAACTTCTGTCAGCTGCAGGGGATCGAGGGAGGATGACTTTCTCCCTTCAGCTCATGCTCAGACAGCACTGAGCTGTTCAAAAGGACATCCCTGTGTCCGTCCAGGACAGGGAGTCTGAAAGTTGGACCTCTGGCCACCCTAGGGGCAGGCTTTTGTGGAGGTCACAGTTAAGGGGTCGGTCCGCTATGGACGTCAGTGTTAAGGGGCAGATTGCTGTAGAGGCCACTGTTAAGGGGACAAGGTGTTGTGAAAATCACTGTTAAGGAGATGGGGTACTGTGGAGGTCACTAATGAAGGGGAGGCCGATGTGGAGGTCACTGTTAAAGGGGCAGGCTGCTGTGGAAGTCACTGTTAAGGGGACGGGATGCTGTTAAGGTCACAGTTAAAAGGGTGGGCTGCTGTGGAGGTCACTGATAAGGGGGCAGGGAGCTGTGGAGGTCACTGATAAGGGAGTGAGATGCTGTGGAGGTCTCTGTTAAGGGGACATGGAACTGTGGAGGTCACAGTTAAGGGGATGGTCCACTGTGGAGGTCAGTGTTAAGGGGCGGGGTGCTGTAGAGGTCACTGTTAAGGGGGGAGTGTTGTGGAGGTCACATTTTAATGGAACAGGGCTCTGTAGCGGTCACTGTTAATAGCGGGTTATTGTGGAAATCACTGTTAATGAAACGGGGTACTGTGGCGGTCACTAATAAAGGGGTGGCTGCTGTGGGGGTCACAGTTAAAGGGGAGGGCGCTGTGGAGGTTACAGTTAAGGGGGCGTGGTACTGTAGATGTCACTGTTATAGTGGATACTATCAATATCTTTTAATGACATACACTTTTATGTACTATATACTAATTAGGAGCTTCCTTCCAACAAAATAGCTACTTTGGCTGTGTAGACAAACGTTATCCAGACTATGTGCACTAACATGAGAGGGAAGGGAAGAACAAGGGCTGAATATGCCATGAGGTGAGATGAGCATCTCGCCTCAGGTGCTGGCCTGCTGACCATCATAGATGGCAGGGAACATAAAGTGAGGTGAGTTTATTTTTTGTTTCAACATCAGCAATACTGGGGGCACCACAGGGTAGTGGGAAGATGAATCATTAAATATACAGACCACTACGGAGGAGCATTATATATTGGATATATTGGCAGCACAGGAGGTACTACAGGGGTAACATTAAATACTGAGTCTGATACGGGGGGGGGGGGGTGTAGAGGAGAATTATATATTAGTACAATGAGGGAGCATTATATACTGGCACTGTGGCATGCATTATATACTGGCACTACATAGGGTGCATTAAATACTGGCACTACAGGAGGGGGATGAAGGAGCATTAGATACTGTCATTACAGGGGAGAAGGGGGAACATTATATACTGGAGTGGCACTACAGGGAGGGCATTATATACTAGCACTACAGGGGGAGCATTATTTACTGGCCCTATGGGGTGGAATGTGGTCTTATGTATAGTGGCACAGGGGAGAGCATTATATTTACTGACTCTACAGGTGAGACAAAGGACTGTACTGCTACTACAGGTGGAGCATTATACAAACTAGAATTACAGGGGGCACTACAAAGGGGCATTGTACATACTGGTAGGGTGCTTTACGGGTGTGTTATAACTGTAAGGGGGCATTAGAACTACAGAAGGCACTGCAAGGGGGCATTATAAATACTGGGAGCATTATCATGGTATTATTAATATTAGAAGTTTTGTGGTAATAATTATTGGGCACAATATGGAGAGCATTGCAACTAATTGAGGTGCTTTTGGGGAGCATTATCACTATTGGGGGCACTATTACTATTAAGGGCAGTCTATGAGTACTATTACTATGGACTATCTGTATGGTACTGTTCTGTTTCTGCATTCAAGTATTTGGGGGTATTGGGGAGCACAGCAGGTACAATATTGGGAGTTGCAGCAGGGTGACACAGTTGGGGAACCAGGAGGAGGAGGAGGAGAATGATCAAAAAGTGAGGAATCTAATATGTCTGTGTGGCACACTCTGCAGAGATGAGATGTGACTGAAAGAATTTGTCATGGCTGTCTGCCTTCCAGTGGAGAACATGAGGAAAGAGAGCATCCACATTAGTTGAGACATCTCTGCATGTAAGAGGTATGTAGCACTGTTTTCTCCTGTATGTTTGGTCGTATGGAATGTAGTGTCCATCCAAATATGTATTTAGCAGTAGGGCTAGGGAGGGTTGCCATTTCAATTTTCACTTCAGGCAGCAGAAAACCTAGAATCAGCCCTGGGGAGAAGTCATGGCTGCAGCCCGAGGGAACAATGCTCTTTATTTCCTATTGTATTTTTTATGGCCTCAATTGTGATATCCAACGAAGCAAAAGCAAATAAAAAAGACATATAAAGAGATTATTAAATTATGTTGGTTGCTCATTTTTTGTGTTTAGATTTTGGCTTTAGTTCCCCTTTATTTAAAAAAGAAAAAAAAAAAAAACTCTCGTAACTTTGCATATTGCTTAATTTGCCTGCTAAAGAAGGGAAAAAAGTGAATTTACAATAACCTTGCACACTCTAGATATACATACCGTTTTACTGTATATATAATATACGATGAATGTACAATGTATTATATTTACATTATATTTGGTTTCCCTCTATGTAGTAAATTATGTTTCACCATCTATGCTTTATTTTATAATATATTTTTAACCCAAAATATAGCTTCTTCTAGATCATGCTTGCATTTGCAGTCAAAAGATCAGCAATTTCTTATCAGGTTGGCTTAAAAATTAATTACATGACCCGGTGACCATTCACAGTTAATCGCCAATTCACTTTTACTGATGGCATCTGTTGAAAAGGAGATAATGCTGAAGCGCTCAATAAAACCCAATTAATAACCAAGTTGACTTTTACTGTGATTTAAACCTACAAACTATTATATGGTTTAAGTGTTAGCTTTGTATATGAAAATGTTAGCCTGTTTACAACAAATTAGCCCACTGAGATCTTGCTCATGATTATTATTTTGTTTCTATGGAGTTCTGGATCAAGTACAAGTTTCAGCCCGAGGAGACTTTTTAGTGGTGTTTCTGGACTTTTCTTCCCTATTAGGTTCTTTTACACAGTCACTGTTTGATCAGTGATTTTCATTAGCGATTGTGAGTCCAAACCAGGTGCGGGTCAAAAACACAGAACAGAAGAAAATCTTTCCATTATACCTCATACCGTGTAGGCTTCACTCCTGGTTTTGGTTTACAATCACTAATGGAAATCACGGACCAAATATTGACATGTAAAAGAGGCCTTAAGGCTAGTTGCACACTAACATTAAAATCTTCCAGACTGCCAGAGTTCATAATGCATAGCCGGACACTACCGTTCCCTGCCAGAGCTGATTGGCTATAATGGGACCCAGCGGAGATCAGGCCTGTCTCCAGCATTAGTGTTTGGATTTGGCCGGACAAAAAATGCTGCTTACAACGGTATTTATCAGGCCAAATTCCCACTGGGTCCCATTATAGTCAGCAGGTTGTTCCTCTGCCAGAACAGCCTCCTGGAAGATTTTTATGCTACTAGCCTTAGGCAGTATGGATAAAGCATTTTTTTAACATTTCATAAAGTATCTTAAATTCACTTACGATCTGTTGTTGCCTGCAAATAATCAGCAAGTAGGTTAGGCTACTTTTACACTAGCGTTTTTTTGCGGATCCGTCATGGATCTACAAAAACGCTTACGTTACAATAATACAACCGCATGCATCCGTCATGAACGGATCTGGTTGTATTATATCTTATATAGCCATGATAGATCCGTCATGAACACCATTGAAAGTCAATGGGGGATGGATCTGTTTTCTATTGTGTCAAAGAAAAAGTTTTTCTGTCTGCGATGGGGATGCAACCAAACGGAACAGAATGCATTTTAGTGCATTTGGTTTTGTTCAGTTCAGTTTTGTCCCCATTGACAATCACTAAATATAAAGTGAGTGGAGACTAATAAATTAACTCATGTATAATCAATATTTATTAACACATAAACATTTAAAGGGGTTATCCCATCTTAGACAATGGAGGCATATCACTAGGACCCGCACCTACAAGGAGAACAGAGCCGGGGAGAGTTGTGGCTGGAGGACCCCGGGTTTCCCGGGGTCTATCCACTAACAGGCGGGGCTCCTCTCCTCTCCCATTGAAGTAAATGGGAGTGCACCGCACATGCGTGGCCACCGCTACCATTCATTTCTATGGGGCCGACGGAAATAGCCGAGCCAGAGTATATGTCTAACACAGCCGGACTACAGATACTGTATATTAACATCACTATTATGGTCACAACACCTGGACCTTGTCTTGATTTCACTTGACGAAGCTGAAATCATTATAATTTATATGGTACTCTAATTTCTGTGAACCAGGAAGTAGTAGGGGGTGCAGTGCAGTTTCTAGGTAAAATTTCTCCCCCCCCCCCCCATCAAAACTGCTCGATGAAATCATATCAAAAGAGTACTTGCAACTGTCTCACCATATAGTTGTTGTTTTTTTTTTTTTTTTTTATGCTTAACACAAGATTTATTCAGAGCAAAAGAAAATCGTAAATTACTGCTTAAACTGCTAAAAGTTGCAGGCAGAGTGGTACAGGAGAATTGCAGTATAAAGGAAGGCAATACCCTTAGGCCCCTTTCACATGAGCGAGTTTTCCGCGCGGGTGCAATGTGTGACGTGAACGCATAGCACCCACACTGAATCCTGACCCATTCATTTCAATGGGTCTGTGTACATGAGCGTTGTTTTTCACGCATCAGTTCTGCGTTGTGTATGAATCGCTGCATGTTCTATATTCTGGGTTTTTCACGCAGCCCTGGCTCCATAGAAGTGAATGGGGCTGCGTAAAAAAACGCACTGCATCCGCAAGCAATTGCAGGTGCAATGCGTTTTTCACTGATGGTTGCTAAGAGATGTTGTTTGTAAACCTTCCGTTTTTTATCACACGCGTGAAAAACGCATCAAAACACATTGCACCCGCGCGGAAAAAACTGAACAACTGAAGGCAATCGCAGACAAAACGGAATGAACTTGCTTACAAAATAGTGCGAGTTTTACTGAACGCACCCTGAGCGCATCCGGACCTAATCCGTCACGCTCGCGTGAAAGAGGCCTTTAATATAACATAACACGTGAGTTATGTTAATCTCCATCCTTCCTGTATAAAGTATAAGGGAAATTGCCCCTGATGCCCTTACTCAGAGGCAGATTTCATGCATACTGTTTGGAGCTTTCCCAAAGTTTATTTTGTAGAGAGGCAATTGATCGAGAAGAATATCACTATCTATCCCATTCAAAAGTGAAATTCAGAACAGTCTACAAGAATTAAATGTACAAGGGGGACCAAAAGACATTATCACAATGACAAACATTTGTAATGCGCTTTTCTCACTGGGACGCAAAGAGCCGGGATAGTTGTGTGCTTGGGGAGACTCCTTGGGAAGTCAGTGGCGACTATATGGGGCGCTCAACCCCAACACACAACACACACTAGGGTCAATATCATAGGAAGCCAATTTGCCTATTTTTGGGAGTGTGGGAGGAAACCGGAGTACCCGGAGGAAACCCCTCGCAAACACGGTGAGAACATACAAACTCCATGCAAATGTTGTCCGATATCTGTCTGGATTTTAAATCAGGACCCCAAATTTGAGACTTGAAAAATGTAAGTATAATTGTATTTATTTCATTTACAGGATTGTTAGGTTAGGTTATTAGTCTTCTGTTTTCAACCTTTAGTAGGAAAAAATTGCATTCCTAAAACATAAACTAAAGAAGCACACTAGTCTGCTGTTAGGTCCTGGGCCCTTACAAACTTTAAATAACAAGAAGAACCTACCTAGTTATTCTAGTTCTGGGGTATAATCTGTGTGAATATATCTGAGCTACTGCGTAACAATAGGCTGGTCCACATAAGATCTCAGTAGAAAGACTGGACCACGTGCTTATACAGTATATACTTGTCATCTTCAAGGAGAAGAGCAGGAAAGTAAAGTTGTAATAAGATAGGAAAACAACAAGGATTAGTTACAGATACAGCAAGGGCTCAGGCACACAAACGTATTTTCTTTCCATGTCCGTACCGTTTTTTTTTTTTGCGGACTGTATGCTGAACCATTTATTTCAATGGGTTCGCAAAAAAAAAGGAAGTTACTCTGTGTACATTCCGTTTCCATATGACCGTTCCGCAAACTGATAGAACATGTCCTATTATTTTCCGCATTACAGACAAGGATAGTACTGTTCTATTAGGGGCCAGCTGTTCCGTTCCGCAAAATACGGAATGAACACGGACGTCATCCGTATTTTTTGTGGACCGCAAAATACACATTTACATTCTATATGAAACTACTTCAAATGCATCGAGAGGGGGCAATAGCCATGTCTTATGAAATCAGAAGTGATCCTGCCCTTGGAATACAAGTTACAGATAACCAACATTTTACATCTCAGCTGTATAAACCTGTCAGGGACATGGAGGACATTCCCCTGGGTAAAGTATCCATTTTTTCCCCCTTGCAGATTGCCCTTATGTTTAAATCATCATGCATACCCAATGCACGCTATTTTCGAAGACACTTCACATCATACACTGGGATCTAATAAAGGCAACATTTTATCTTACTGAATCCCAGGGTGAAGTTATTAGAGCTTTTTATCAGCTGCTCTGAAAATATTATACTTTCCACGGTAGAAAAAAAAAATTATATATTCCTGAGCGAACGTATAAGTGGAGCACTTAAAGACCTTTATTGAAAATTACAATTGATTTACAGCATTTGATTGAAAATATCTGTGAATATTTTAATAGAATATCAGAGATGCCATTAAAAAGCATCAAAGGCAGCCATTAACGTACAGTTCTTGTCAAATTCTATATAGTTTTCTACTGATTGATAAGGACTTTCTATCCCACTTTGTGGAGTGCGGTGAAACATTGTTTTTATTACCTAATAAATGAAAGAGTTTTATATGTATGCTATAACTGCAATTTCCATTATTTGCATTATATCTGTTAAAAGGGCTTATGCACTCAATGGAGTCTGTTTTTCCGCCTGGTTCCTGTCAAGAAAAAGTGGACAATACTGTCCGCTTTTCCTAGTCACATCTATTTTTCATCCATTTTGTGTTGGTTTCATTTCCATTTGTACATTTTTTCCATCCATATCACATCCATCTCTTTGCTAGAACATAGCATGGCCCACAAGAGTGTTCAGGTGGGCTTATGGTGCTGAAAAAGGGTCCTCAGAAGTTTCTTCTGTGATGTACGAGTCTGTACCCTTAAAGCCGCTTCCTGGTTTCACCTTTGGTGTTGCTAGGAAACTGATCAGTTAAAAACAGATTGTAAAAAGAGCAAGCCATTTTTTCACAATCCTGTAGACGTTGTCAAAGGGTTGGCACTGCAGACCGTAAATGAGCAATGTCCGCAATAATATGGGCACTGGCTGTGTGCACTCCATATCACTTCAATGGGTCCGCATCCTCCAGATATGACCAAAGATAGGTCTTCACCCATTTTTTTTGCAGTGCGGTGGCACGGATTGGAAGCACTACAAAGCGCTTCCGCAGGCTTTTGATCTGTGCCTCCGCACCGCAAAAAGATAGAACATGTTCTATCTTTGTCCATATGCTACAGAGTGCGGACCCATTCAAAGCCAATGGGTCTGCATCTGCAAGAGGAGTGTACACAGCTGGTGCCCATGAATTGCGGACCATGGGCACTGAGAAAGTAAGCTTGTGGGCATGAGCCCTTTTTCCGATCTAGATAGCGTACATGTCCTATTTTAAATGGAACAGCCAACTGGCTCCTTTAAAATAAAACGGATGTGTGCATGGCCTCATTGAAATGTATTGCTCGGTGTTCATGAGGCCTAGAGAAGAATCTTACGCTGCCCTTTACGCGTTTTCTGTTGTAACCTTTTCACCTCCTTTCTATGTGCCGATGAGTGAGGGGAACAGAGCTGTATCCATGGCTGCAAACACCTAAAATAATGTCCCTTTCTGTGGTAGCTGCAGCTGTTCAGGGCCATCCTCTCTTTAGCCTTCATTTGTATTGATGTACTGTTTTTAGTTGTTGGGTTACTGTCAGATGACTTTAGGTCCATTCCCAGACACCAGTAGCAGACATGGCAGCATACCTAGGGTTGCCACCTTTTCTTCAAGCCAAACCCGAACAGAAGGGAGGGAGGGCCCCTTTCCAGGCCCCACCCATGTCCCACCTCCAGCCACGCCCATGTCCCACCTCCAGCCACGCCCATGTCCCGCCTCCACCCCTGATCGCTGTCGCACCGCAATTGTTACGCCCCTGATCCCACGCCTGCGCCGTACTGTTTAGTATTCGATGCAGGCGCGGGATTTACGGGACGAAGAGGAGAACTCGGACGTCAATCAACTAAACATGGGCGTGCCACTGCCAAAAGGTGAATGGACGGAGCCTCTAGGTGCTGCAGCAACGCCCTCATAGCACCTAGAGGCTCATTAGCATATTATATAGCTTAGTCTTTTTAGTCGTTTAGTCTTATATTATAGTCTTTATTTTAAGAGAACAGCGGCAGCGGCGGGCAAGGAGTTATAAAACACAGTGTTATGTACTGCTGACATTAGCCCATCGCTAATGTCAGTCAGCTACATAACATAATGTTTTTTCTGATTGACAGATTCAGAAACCTGAGGCTGTTTAAACACTGTTAGAAACATGCTTCAAATGTTTTATATGCATACCTTTTTAGAAGTAAAGTAAGTGATTATCTGGTGTCACAGTCAGACTCAGTCTTGGTCAGGTTGAAAAACTAGCAGGGCACAGTCTGGGCTGGGCACTAGTTGGGCAGGCTGCTGGAGCCTGGAGCTGCTGGAAGAATGATTTCAAATCTCCCTCCCTGCCTCTCTCTCTGATGTCACTTCCTGTGGACTTGACTTGGTTCTTTATCAGAGAGAAGGAGGGAGGAACTGGGAGGCAGGGGAGGAGCGAGGAGGAGCGAGGAGACTGGACTGGAGACTACTAAACAGTGAGTGAGCCGCTGCGGCTGCGCTGCCTGCCTGGCAGCCGCATCACTGTAGTGATTGTAGACTGGAGGAGGAGAGTCTAGGAGGAGGAGGGGAGGGAGCGCTCCGCTCAGCTCAGCTGATCATCACCCGGCCGCCGCCGCCACAGTGAGTGAGTCACTAGTGACAGTGCAGTGCACTCAGGCAGCAGCAGCAGCTAAAATATGCGATCGGACGGACTCCACACTGACTGTCTGCAGTTTCAATGAATAGAATAGAATAATCCTGTGCCCGGGTCTAAGAAAGGCTTGTACCCGGGCACAGGATTACAAACCCGGACTGTCCGGGTCAATCCCGGACGGGTGGCAACCCTAAGCATACCTGTAGCTAAGGCCTCATGCCCACGACCGTATTTTGTTCCCGTGCCCGTTGCATTTTTTTTGCGGATAGGATGCAGACCCATTCATTTCAATAGGTCCACAAAAAACGCGGACAGCACACCGTGTGCTGTCTGCATCAGTATGTCCGTTCCGTTGCTCCTCCAAAAAAATAGTGCATGTCCTATTTTTTTCTAGCTTGCGGACAAGGATAGGCATTATTACAATGGATCCGCAAAAAAACGGATGCCATACGGAACGTCATCCATTTTTTTTTGTGGATCCGCAATCCAGTCATGTGCATGTAGCCTAAAGCTGCATCTTGGAAGGTTATCGCATCTGGTGATTTTGTTTAGCAGTACCTGGGCACTATTGGAAACACATGTCTTTGTATTCCACGGACACTGCTTAGCTGAAGATTAATTAGAAGAGCTCCTCCTAGGAACAATCCATGAAAGACAGACAAAATACGGATGCCATCCATGCTTTATCTGTGTTTTTTTATGAACCCGTAGACTATAATGAGAGGGATGGATCTGTAAACATGAACAAAAATAGGGTATGCTTCCATGGTGTAACCACAGAACCACGGTAAATCACAGATCTGTGAATACACACATTAAAATGAAAGGGTACGGTACGTGTGCTGTCCGTAAAGAACAGGGACAGCACAGGTCCGTGATTCACTGACATCTGCATAAGGCCTCCTGCACAAGAACGTGTGCGCCCCGTGGTCGTGCTGCGGGCTGCAATGCACAAACACTGTCCGTGGGGCAGCCGCAGTGGATCGCGGACCCATTCAGTTTAATGGGTTCGCTATCCGGCCGTTCCGCAAAAAGATAGGACATGTTCTAATCTTTTGCGGAACGGAAGTACGGGACGAAACCCCACGGAAGCACTCCATAGTGCTCCCGTAGGGTTCCGTTCTGTGCTTCCGTTCCGCACTATTCCGCATCTCTGGATTTTTGGACCCCTTGAAGTTAATGGGTCCGCATCCATGATGCGTAATGGCCACAGAACGGCGCCCGTGTATTGCAAATCCGCAAATGCGGTCCACAATACGACAACGGGAAGCACACATTCGTGTGCAGGAGGACTAAGGCTTAAGTCCAGTCCAGAGAATCTTAGTCCATGGCAGTATAAAATAATGAAGTTCATGGCAGTAGGAGGCTGTGTTGGGCAAATCTTAAAACTTTCATTTTCACACTCCATTCATAAAATAAATGAAACAAAGTAACAAATGTCACAAATAAGAACTACAAGTAGCAGCACACTGCCATGTGCCAAGATACAGGCCTCTTTCACACGAGCGTGTCCAGATAAGGTCCGGATGCGTTGCGGCAAACCCACGCGAGTAGGTACCCAATTGCAGTCAGTTTTGACTGCGATCGCGTTCCGTTGTTCAGTTTTTATCGCGCGGGTGCAATGCGTTTTGCACGCGCGTGATAAAAAACTGAATGTGGTACCCAGACCAAACTTCTTCACAGAAAGTCAGGTTTTGGTTCAAAGTTGTGTAGATTGTATTATTTTCCCTTATAACACGGTTAAAAGGGAAAATAATAGCATTCTGAATACAGAATGCTAAGTAAAGTAGAGCTGGAGGGGTTAAAAAATAAATAAAAAATAATTACGTAACTCACTTTAATTCACTTGTAGTGGCGTCATCAAAGGTCCTATTCCTCATAGATGTAGACAGAAGAGATGCCGGCTGCGCGATCAAGTGGATTAAGGTAAGTAAAAAATTTTTAATTTTTTTTTAACCCCTCCAGCGCTATTTTACTATGCTTTCTGTATTGAGAATGCTATTATTTTCCCTTATAACCATGTTATTAGGGAAAATAGTAATGATCGGGTCCCCATCCTGATCGTCTCCTAACAACCGTGCGTGAAAATCGCACCGCATCTGCACTTGCTTGCGGATGCTTGCGATTTTCACGCAGCCCCATTCACTTCTATGGGGCTTGCGTTGCATGAAAAACGCACAAAATAGAGCTTGCTGCGATTTTCACGCAACGCACAAGTGATGCGTTAAAATCACTGCTCATGTAAACAGCCCCATAGAAATGAATGGGTCCGGATTCAATGCGGGTGCAATGCGTTCAACTCATGCATTGCACCCGCGCGGAAAACTCGCCCGTGTGAAAGGGGCCACATACGAACACTAGAAACAGAAATAAATGTAAATTGCATTACTACTATTCTTACCACAGTATACGAAAATTAGAAGCTCTTTGACCTCTTTCACATGAGCGTGATTGGCTCTGGATGCGTTCAGGGTGCGTTCAGTGAAACTCGCACCATTTTGCAAGCAAGTTCAGTCAGTTTTGTCTGCGATTGTGTTCAGTTGTTCTTTTTTTTTCTGCACGGGTACAATGCGTTTAGATGCGTTTTTCACGCGCGTGATAAAAAAAACTGAAGGTTTACAAACAACATCTCCTAGCAACCATCAGTGAAAAATGCATCGCACCCGCACTTGCTTCCGGATACAATGCGTTTTTCACTGAAGCCCCTTTCACTTCTATGGGGCCAGGGCTGCGTGAAAAACACAGACTATAAAACATGCTGCGTTTTTCACGCAACGCAGAACTGTTGAAATTAATGGGTCATGATTCAGTGCGGATGCTATGCGTTCATGTCACGCATTGCACCTGCACAGAAAAATCGCTCGTGTGAAAGGAGCCTTTGCACACACTTTTTATAGAAGTTGTGTCAGCCCATCTATCAGCAACAAGAAGGCTTCTAACAGGTGGGACCTACACTAACTACAGACTCTTCTGGGCTTTTGACCTACAAAATTTCAGGGTAATGTAGAATCCAGCAATATCACACACTGATTTGTGCATGGCAGTGTGCTGCTACTTGTAGTCCTTGTTTGCTTTTACATACCAGCCATGGTAGCATGCACCTGAACCCCTTCTGTCTCATTGTTTGGAGCTGCTGGTCTAATTTATTTTTTTGCATTGTACATTTGGGGGAGCGATTGCCCCCGCTTAGACTGTGCACTCCCGTCCATCCTCCCAGGGCTTTTAATCAGAGTGTGATAAAGCTGGATTCTACATTGCCCTGAAATTCTGTAGGCCAAACTATGTCAATACAAACACTGTTCTTCAGGGTAAATTCACCTTTTTCTCTTTTTTTCACACTAGAAACTATCTGGAGTTCTTGTCTTTTTCTTTTCTGTGGAGGGGAAACACGTCATGTCCCAGGAGTACATTGCAATCAGCTCCCCTCCTACATAGCTCCAGTGATTACACTAATAAATAACACTATGGTGCTTTTTATATTTAGCCAGTGTCTATGGAGATACAGTGGTGCTTGAAAGTTTGCGAACTCTTCAGAATTTTCTGTATCAAATGTATATATATAAAAAAAAAATGAAAAACCACAGCTAAATAAGTATAAAGAAAAAGAAACGGTGTGCCAGTGACTGCGGATGTAGTCAAAACTCCAATAGCAAAGAAATCCCAAGGAAAAGCTTCGGAATAGTGACCTTTTATGCACCCATGTTTTATTTTTAAACAGCGAACAAAGTGCAATTGTACAAGATATATATACAGTACAGACCAAAAGTTTAGGACACACCTTCTCATTCAAAGAGTTTTCTTTATTTTCATGACTATGAAAATTGTAGATTCACACTGAAGGCATCAAAACTATGAATTAACACATGTGGAATTATATACATAACAAAAAAGTGTGAAACAACTGAAAATATGTCATATTTTAGGTTCTTCAAAGTAGCCACCTTTTGCTTTGATTACTGCTTTGAACACTCTTGGCATTCTCTTGATGAGCTTCAAGAGGTAGTCACCTGAAATGGTTTTTACTTCACAAGTGTGCCCTGTCAGGTTTAATAAGTGGGATTTCTTGGCTTATAAATGGGGTTGGTACCATCAGTTGTGTTGTGGAGAAGTCAGGTGGATACACAGCTGATAGTCCTACTGAATAGACTGTTAGAATTTGTATTATGGCAAGAAAAAAGCAGCTAAGTAAAGAAAAACGAGTGGCCATCATTACTTTAACAAATGAAGGTCAGTCAGTCCGAAAAATTGGGAAAACTTTGAAAATGTCCCCAAGTGCAGTCACAAAAACCATCAAGTGCTACAAAGAAACTGGCTCACATGCGGACCGCCCCAGGAAAGGAAGACCAAGAGTCACCTCTGCTGCGGAGGATAAGTTCATCCGAGTCACCAGCCTCAGAAATCGCAGGTTAACAGCAGCTCAGATTAGAGACCAGGTCAATGCCACACAGAGGTCTAGCAGCAGACACATCTCTAGAACAACTATTAAGAGGAGACTGTGTGAATCAGGCCTTCATGGTAGAATATCTGCTAGGAAACCACTGCTAAGGACAGGCAACAAGCAGAAGAGACTTGTTTGGGCTAAAGAACACAAGGAATGGACATTAGACCAGTGGAAATCTGTGCTTTGGTCTGATGAGTCCAAATTTTGGATCTTTGGTTCCAATCACCGTGTCTTTGTGCGACGCAGAAAAGGTGAACGGATGGACTCTACATGCCTGGTTCCCACCGTGAAGCATGGAGGAGGAGGTGTGATGGTGGGGGGTGCTTTGCTGGTGACACTGTTGGGGATTTATTCAAAATTGAAGGCATGCTGAACCAGCATGGCTGCCACAGCATCTTGCAGCGGCATGCTATTCCATCCGGTTTGCGTTTAGTTGGACCATCATTTATTTTTCAACAGGACAATGACCCCAAACACACCTCCAGGCGGTGTAAGGGCTATTTGACCATGAAGGAGAGTGATGGGGTGCTGCGCCAGATGACCTGGCCTCCACAGTCACCGGACCTGAACCCAATCGAGATGGTTTGGGGTGAGCTGGACCGCAGAGTAAAGGCAAAAGGGCCAACAAGTGCTAAGCATCTCTGGGAACTCCTTCAAGACTGTTGGAAGACCATTTCAGGTGACTACCTCTTGAAGCTCATCAAGAAAATGCCAAGAGTGTGCAAAGCAGTAATCAAAGCAAAAGGTGGCTACTTTGAAGAACCTAGAATATGACATATTTTCAGTTGTTTCACACTTTTTTGTTATGTATATAATTCCACATGTGTTAATTCATAGTTTTGATGCCTTCAGTGTGAATCTACTATTTTCATAGTCATGAAAATAAAGAAAACTCCTTGAATGAGAAGATGTGTCCAAACTTTTGGTCTGTACTGTATATATATACACTCACCTAAAGAATTATTAGGAACACCTCTTTTATTTCTCATTAATGCGATTATCTAGTCAACCAATCACATGGCAGTTGCTTCAATGCATGTAGGGTTGTGGCCCTGGTAAAGACAATCTCCTGAACTCCAAACTGAATGTCAGGATGGGAAAGAAAGGTGATTTAAGCAATTTTGAGCGTGGCATGGTTGTTAGTGCCAGACGGGCCGGTCTGAGTATTTCACAATCTGCTCAGTTACTGGGATTTTCACGCACAACCATTTCTAGGGTTTACAAAGAATGGTGTGAAAAGGGAAAAATATCCAGTATGCGGCAGTCCTGCGGGCGAAAATGCCTTGTTGATGCTAGAGGTCAGAGGAGAATGGGCCGACTGATTCAAGCTGATAGAAGAGCAACGTTGACTGAAATAACCACCTGTTACAACCGAGGTATGCAGCAAAGCATTTGTGAAGCCACAACACGCACAACCTTGAGGCGGATGGGCTACAACGGCAGAAGACCCCACCGGGTACCACTCATCTCCACTACAAATAGGAAAAAGAGGCTACAATTTTCATGAGCTCACCAAAATTGCACTGTTGAAGACTGGAAAAATGTTGCCTGGTCTGATGAGTCTCGATTTCGGTTGAGGCATTCAAATGGTAGAGTCCAAATTTGGCGTAAACAGAATGAGAACATGTATCCATCATGCCTTGTTACCACTGTGCAGGCTGGTGGTGGTGGTGTAATGGTGTGGGGGATGTTTTCTAGGCACACTTTAGGCCCCTTAGTGCCAATTGGCCATCGTTTAAATGCCACGGGCTACCTGAGCATTGTTTCTGACCATGTCCATCCCTTCATGACCACCATGTACCCATCCTCTGATGGCCACTTCCAGCAGGATAATGCACCATGTCCCAAAGCTCGAATCATTTCAAATTGGTTTCATGAACATGACAATGAGTTAACTGTACTAAAATGACCCCACAGTCACCAGATCTCAACCCAATAGAGCATCTTTGGAATGTGGTGGAACGGGAGCTTCATGCCCTGGATGTGCATCCCCCAAATCTCCATCAACTGCAAGATGCTATCCTACCAATATTACAAGATAATTGGTCATTCAATATGATTATAATAATATAAGAACAAGTGCAAAAATACAAGCATGTTTATAAAGTGCATAATAATAGAAATCATCCACTACGTATTTAAGATGAATACTCATCATAACAATATATAAAAATATGAATATTCACAATTGGTGATTAGTAGTAACTATAAACCAGTTGTAAAAACACAAAATGCAATCGCACACTGCAACCAGCACTCTGCCCTGCCTTTATGCTGGATGTTGAATAAGGCATTGGTGTACATTTTGGCCAAAGCGTAATAAGCCACTCACCACGTCAAGGTCGCCTTCATGAGTGGTCCCTAACACTAGTTCCTACCCTTTATGGGCCATGACAGCCACATAAAGTCCAGGGAGCGCAGGCACAGCATGCACGCCAAGCACACTCTGCTTTTAACCCCGTCCGGTGCCATTACAGCTTTCATCGGATCCAGGGATGCAAGTACTCACATGCATGCTGAGCCCACTTTGTACTTCTCCTGGAGCCTAATGGCTACTGGTAGGTGCTATATAAGCAGACTCAGTTTTATACTGACTTTAAAACCAGCCTCCAGGGGGCAGATTAACTGGACAGGTGTGCTTGACTGCTTGGAGATCGCCACGCCTCCAATACGTACTACAAAGAGAAAAATATGGAAATTTCAGCCCGCACAACCCCTAGCAGGTGCAGATTGCTATGGCGAAATAGAGATATAAATGTAAAAACACAAAATGCAATCGCACACTGCAACCAGCACTCTGCCCTGCCTTTATGCTGGATGTTGAATAAGGCATTGGTGTACATTTTGGCCAAAGCGTAATAAGCCACTCACCACGTCAAGGTCGCCTTCATGAGTGGTCCCTAACACTAGTTCCTACCCTTTATGGGCCATGACAGCCACATAAAGTCCAGGGAGCGCAGGCACAGCATGCACGCCAAGCACACTCTGCTTTTAACCCCGTCCGGTGCCATTACAGCTTTCATCGGATCCAGGGATGCAAGTACTCACATGCATGCTGAGCCCACTTTGTACTTCTCCTGGAGCCTAATGGCTACTGGTAGGTGCTATATAAGCAGACTCAGTTTTATACTGACTTTAAAGCCTGCGCTCCCTGGACTTTATGTGGCTGTCATGGCCCATAAAGGGTAGGAACTAGTGTTAGGGACCACTCATGAAGGCGACCTTGACGTGGTGAGTGGCTTATTACGCTTTGGCCAAAATGTACACCAATGCCTTATTCAACATCCAGCATAAAGGCAGGGCAGAGTGCTGGTTGCAAGTGTGCGATTGCATTTTGTGTTTTTACATTTATATCTCTATTTCGCCATAGCAATCTGCACCTGCTAGGGGTTGTGCGGGCTGAAATTTATATAAACCAGTTGTGCAAAAGTTAAAAACAGACTAGGAATATGAAGATACTTACAAGTCTTAATCCAGTACATATATTAGGCCTTAGGCCCCTTTCACATGGGCGAGATTTCCGCACGGGTGCAATGCATGAGGTGAACGCATTGCACCCGCACTGAATCCGGACCCATTCATTTCTATGGGGCTGTGCAGATGAGCAGTGATTTTCACGCATCACTTGTGTGTTGCGTGAAAATCGCAGCATGCTCCTCTTTGTGCATTTTCCACGCAACGCAGGCCCCATAGAAGTGAACAGGGCTGCGTAAAAATCGCAAGCATCCGCAAGCAAGTGCGCATGCGGTGCGATTTTCACGCACGGTTGCTAGGAGACGATCGGGATGAAGACCCGATCATTATTATTTTCCCTTATAACATGGTTATAAGGGAAAATAATAGCATTCTTAATACAGAATGCATAGTACAATAGGGCTGGAGGGGTTAAAAAATAAGATAAAAAATTTTACCCACCTTAATCCACTTGCTCGCCTTCTCTTCTGTCTTCATCTTTGCTGTGTACAGGAAAAGGACCTGTGGTGACGTCACTGCGCTCCTCACATGGTCCGTCACTTGATCCATCACCATTTTTTTTAACCCCTCCAGCTCTATTGTACTATGCATTCTGTATTAAGAATGCTATTATTTTCCCTTATAACCATGTTATAAGGTAAAATAATACAATCTACACAACACCGATCCCAAACCCGAACTTCTGTGTTGTGTACCAAACATGCTGCTTTTTTTACGAGTATTTTGGTTACAAAACCGACACAGGACACACTAAGGCCTCTTTCACACGGGCGTCATGTTTTTGGCCCAGATAAGATGCGGGTGTGTTGCGGGAAAATGCACGATTTTTCCACGTGAGTGCAAAACATTGTAATGCGTTTTGCACTCACGTGGAAAAATCTTGCATTTTCCCGTAACACACCTTAGTGTGTCCTGTGTTGGTTTGTAACCAAAATACTACCCATGACACACTAAGGCATTTATATACAGTCATGTGAAAAAATTAGGACACCCTTTGAAAGCATGTGGTTTTTTGTAACATTTTTAATAAAAGGTTATTTCATCTCCGTTTCAACAATACAGAGAGATTAAAGTAATCCAACTAAACAAAGAAAACTGAAGAAAAGTCTTTTCAAGATCTTCTGTAAATGTCATTCTACAAAAATGCCTATTCTAACTGAGGAAAAAGATAGGACACCCTTGCCCCTAATAGCGAGTGTTACCTCCTTTGGCTGAAATAACTGCAGTGAGACGGTTCTTGTAGCCATCTACCAGTCTTCGACATCGGTCTGAGAAAATTTTACCCCACTCCTCAATGCAGAACTTTTTCAGCTGTGAGATGTTTGAGGGGTTTCTTGCACGTACAGCCCTTTTCAAGTCACCCCACAGCATCTCAATGGGATTCAAATCTGGACTTTGACTTGGCCATTCCAGGACTCTCCATTTCTTCTTTTTCAGCCAATCTTTGGTTGATTTACTAGTATGTTTTGGGTCATTGTCATGTTGCATGGTCCAGTTCCGCTTCAGCTTTAATTTTCTAACTGATGGTCTCACATGTTCTTCAAGCACCTTCTGATACACAGTAGAATTCATCGTGGATTCTATGATGGTGAGCTGACCAGGTCCTGCTGCAGCAAAGCAGCCCCAAACCATGACACTTCCACCTCCATGCTTCACAGTTGGTATGAGGTTCTTTTCTTGGAATGCTGTGTTTGGTTTACGCCAAACATGTCCTCTGCTGTTGTGTCCAAATAATTCAATTTTGGACTCATCTGTCCAAAGAACATTATTCCAGAAGTCCTGGTCTTTGTCAACTTTATCTCTGGCAAATGTCAGTCTGGCCTCGATGTTTCTCTTGGAAAGCAAAGGTTTCCTCCTTGCACACCTCCCATGCAAGTTAAACTTGTACAGTCTCTTTCTGATTGTAGAGGCATGTACTTCTACATCAACAGTAGCCAGAGCCTGCTGTAGTTCTCGAGATGACACTTTAGGGTTTTTGGAGACCGCTTTTAGCATCTTGCGGTCTGCTCTTGGGGTGAACTTGCTGGGGTGACCAGTCCTGGGCATGTTGGCAGTTGTTTTGAAAGCCCTCCACTTGTAGACTATCTTCCGGACAGTGGAATGGCTGATTTCAAAATCTTTTGAGATCTTTTTAAATCCCTTCCCAGACTCATAGGCTGCTACAATCTTTTTTCTGAAGTCCTCTGACAGCTCTTTTGCTCTCACCATGGTGCTCACTCTCACTTCAACAGTCAGGAGCACACCAAACTAAATGTCTGAGGTTTAAATAGGGCAAGCCTCATTCAACATGCAGAGTAACGATCTACTAATTATGTGCACCTGGTGTGATATACCTGTGTGAGATCTGAGCTAATTTAAGAGGGAATACATGTGAGGGTGTCCTATCTTTTTCCTCAGTTAGAATAGGCATTTTTGTAGAATGACATTTACAGAAGATCTTGAAAAGACTTTTCTTCAGTTTTCTTTGTTTAGTTGGATTACTTTAATCTCTCTGTATTGTTGAAACGGAGATGAAATAACCTTTTATTAAAAATGTTACAAAAAACCACATGCTTTCAAAGGGTGTCCTAATTTTTTCACATGACTGTATGTGGGCCAGTAGAGGGTTACTCAACACCTAATTGTTTAAACTGTAGATGACACTGTGGCCCGCACTTGCCGGGGGGGGGGGGTGGGGGGGTGAGGAAGAAAGATGCTATGCCAACCTCTAACCAGTGTAGCGGAGAGCGGCTCCTACTACACTCACAGTCAGCGACTCAGCGCCTACATCAAAGCGCTGTACAGGAATGTACAGCATTATGTAGGGGTACCAAGTGGGGAGGAAGAGAAGGAAGCCATCTAATCGAAACTAACTCCACTGTGCCCTTTCCCTCCACTCAGCAGTGTTTACGGAGAGTGGCTCCCACTACACTAACCTTTGCGTTTAGCACAGCTGCTATTGCTTCACCAATCTGTGACCGGCCACTCCTACTGCATTCAGCTCCCACATTGAAGTGATCTATAGGAATGTACAGCGTGATGTGAATATTACAAAGCTGGGGGTGGTGCTCACCAGCTTCTGTGCACAGCGGTTCTGGAAAATGGTGACATAGTAGTTACCCGGAAAGTTGTTTATCAGGCAGTATTTTAATTACATGTGCTAACAATAAAAGAAAAGCCTTCAATGGCTTGAAACTGAACAAAATGTTGCGCATGTCAGGATTGCAAGGAAAAAAAAACACTGCTCTCCAAAAAGAACATTGCTGCCCACCTGCAACAGCCAGAAGGCTATTGAAACAATGTTTTGTGGATGGATGAGACCAAAATATAATTTTTGTTGTATAACCCATTAATGGCTGTCCGATGTTTCCATTTTTTTATTTTCATTTTTTTACTCCCAGCTTTTTCCATTCACATAGACATACTGTATGAGGGCTTTTTTTTTGTGGGACAAGTTGTACTTTTACATGGCACCATTTATAGGGGGAAGCAGGAAAAAAAATCCAAATGGGGTGGTGGAATTATAAAAAATAAAAAAAACTCAATTTTATGGGTTTTGTTTTTACAGCGTTCCCTACAGTATGTGGTAAAACTGACCTGTTACTTTCATTCTCTGCAACAGTACGATTATAACGATACCACATACGTATTTGTAGTTTTTCTTGTGTTTCAATACTGGAAAAAAAACTTTGGGAAAAACATTTTTTCTTTGCATCACCATATTCTTACCCCCATAACTTTTTCTTATTGTGTGTGTACGGAGCTGTGTAAGGGCTAATTTTTTATGGGGCAATCTGTACTTTTTGTGTGAATGTTTTTTCATTTAGACTTTTTTCAGTTTCGCTGTTTGCCATATGGGGTAAATCTTTTTATATTTTAATAGTATGGTTGCTGATCCCTATTCTGGAGACTGATTTGCCCATATTAAAACATGATCTTTCTCAGCAATGCGGGCACATATAAACATGGGACCAACACAGATGCCTTCGGCTGCCATGTTAACATGCAACAGGTCAGCCAGTTTCATGTGTACAAATTTGATGATGAATGCAATTTAAGCAAAAAATAATACAAATTTAAAACGCATATTAATCATAATCATATGAAACAAACTTAAGTAGTTTCTTCAGAATTGTCAGAGCTTAAACAAAGCTGTAGGGGGAAATTTTTAATTGTAGATCTATTTCAGGTTAGCTTTTAATACTATGTGTGGCTGTGCCAAATTTCTGAAAATGGGGCACAGTGATAATAGATAATTAGTTGGTTTAAAGGATAGTATATGGACTTTGAATAAATCGAGAGAGACCCGTCTTACAAACTACAGGCGAATATTCAAACAGATTATAACCCGCAGAAAAAATCGGCTATTTGATCGATACAAAAGATCGTCACTTCCGGTTATACAGAACCGTCATTTCCTGGAACACGAGAAAGACAGCATAGACCCTGGAAGCCGTGAAAGAAGAACACGCCGAGGACGCCGAGGACCACGTGCGCACCAACTCTATACAGGATCGGACTATCGTCAACACAGGTACCCCTTTGTAACAGCTCTCTGGATCCAGCTGTATGGGGTAAGACTGTTCCTTCTCTTGTTTTCCTTTCTGTAAAGTGACTGCTCCCTTGGGATACAAACGAACTTATATCAGCACGATTTTTATCTGATTTTAATATATTGTGCACGTCTACAAATCCTATCTAGGACCTATATGCAGACTGATCACCTGCATAAGTAGGTCCTCCTTTTTAATGTGTATATACTATACACCCCAATATTTTATCTAGTTGTTGAGTTATACAGGGTATATTCATTCCATCTTGTGACCACCACACCACCACTATTGAATGATTGAGTGGTTTTAACCCTATATGACTAATTTTATATGCTAATAATAAATAATAAGTTATATACTATATCTGACTCCTTATATATACCCAGCCATCTGAGTGCCCTCCATCCTGCGTAATTTGATAATAGATAATGCAAGTGCAATATGGTTGCGCCTATTTCAGTAAGAATATATGCTATGTTGTACTGCATTTGAACTGTCAGTTTACTCCCTAGCAGCTATCAGTACCCTGCGATCGCATTGTAGAGAGCCATTGGAGTGACAAGTTGCACTTTCTAGTTGCACCATGTAATATTGCATAGGATATAGTGGGAAGAACAGGAGACATCACACAATCATCCCACATGACTTGATCCGATTTTTTAGTTTTCATGTGGCAAAAAATAAACTTGTTTTCAATCTGGCTTTTATGTCCCTCCCAAATGCCATAGACCTGTTTCTAACCTCCCCTTCATCTCTAAACTCCTTGAATGTCTTGTCTACTCTCGCTTAATAAGCTATCTCTCTGAAAACTCTCTTCTTGACCCCTTACAATCTGCCTTTCACCCTCTTCTCTCTACAGAAACTGCCCTTACTAAAGTGTCTAACGATCTTCTAACAGCAAAAAGAAATGGTGACTATTCGCTACTCATTCTGCTGGATCTCTCTGCAGCGTTTGATACCATAGACCATAAACTCCTCCTTACCATTCTCTACTCAATTGGCCTTAGGACACTGCTCTCTTTTGGTTCTCTTCCTATCTCTCTGGCCGCTCCTATAGTGTATCATTCGCTGGCTCTTCTTCTTCTCCTCTTCCTCTTAAAGTCGGCATTCCTCAGGGTTCAGTACTAGGTCCTCTACTCTTCTCCCTCTATACAGCCCCCATCGAACAGACTATCAGTAGATTTGGCTTTCGATACCATCTCTGTGCTGACGACACCCAACTATATCACCCCTGCTTTACTCCAAAACACCAGTAATTGTCTGGCAGCTGTCTCTAACACCATGTCCTCTCTGTATCTAAAATTGAACCTCTCAAAAACTGAACTTCTTGTCTTTCCCCCATCTACTAGCTCACCTAAACTTGATATTTCAATTTTGGTCTGCAGCACTATCATAACTCCTGTGCAACATGCGCGCTGTCTTGGGGCCACATTTGACTCTGATCTTTCCTTTGTTCCCCATATTCAATCACTTACACGCTCTTGTCGTCTGCACCTCAAGAATATCGCCAGAATCCGCCCTTTTCTTACGGTGAAAATGGCAAAAACTCTTGTTGTTGCCTTGATTCATTCTCATCTTGACTGCTGCAACACATTACATAGAAACATAGAAACATAGAATGTGTCGGCAGATAAGAACCATTTGGTCCATCTAGTCTGCCCAATATACTAAATACTATGGATAGCTCTGGCCCTATCTTATATGAAGGATGACCTTATGCCTATCCCATGCATGCTTAAACTCCTCCACTGTATTTGCAGCTACCACTTCTGCAGGAAGGATATTCCATGCATCCACTACTCTCTCAGTAAAGTAATACTTCCTGATATTACTTTTAAACCTTTGCCCCTCTAATTTAAAACTATGTCCTCTTGTAGCAGTTTTTCTTCTTTTAAATATTCTCTCCTCTTTTACCTTGTTGATTCCCTTTATGTATTTAAAAGTTTCTATCATATCCCCTCTGTCTCGTCTTTCTTCCAAGCTATACAAGTTAAGGTCCTTTAATCTTTCCTGGTAAGTTTTATCCTGCAATCCATGTACCAGTTTAGTAGCTCTTCTCTGAACTCTCTCCAAAGTATCAATATCCTTCTGGAGATATGGTCTCCAGTACTGAGCACAATACTCCAAATGAGGTCTCATTAGTGCTCTGTAGAGCGGCATGAGCACCTCCCTCTTTCTACTGGTAATTCCTCTCCCTATACACCCAAGCATTCTGCTAGCATTTCCTGCTGCTCTATGACATTGTCTGCCAACCTTTAAATCTTCTGAAATAATCATCCCTAAATCCCTTTCCTCAGATACTGAGGTTAGGACTGTATCACTGATTTTATATTCTGCTCTTGGGTTTTTACGCCCCAGGTGCATTATCTTGCACTTATCAACATTAAATTTTAGTTTCCAGATTTTTGACCATTCCTCTAGTTTTCCTAAGTCCTTTTCCATTTGGTGTATCCCTCCAGGAACATCAACCCTGTTACAAATCTTTGTGTCATCAGCAAAAAGACACACCTTACCATTGAGGCCTTCTGCAATTTCACTGATAAAGATAATTTCGCTGATAACGATAAATTACTAATCGGTCTCCCTCTCACTAAACTCTCCCCTCCTCTCATATACTCCTGTATATAGTCCCTTAAGAATCCTTCAAACATTTTTTCCACAACAGAAGTTAAACTAACTGGTCTATAATTACCTGTGGAAGACCTTGATCCTTTTTTGAAAATGGGCACCGCATTTTCCTTGCGCCAATCACTTTGCACTGTACCAGTACCTAGAGAATCTTTAAATATTATAGGCAGGGGCACAGCAGTGACTGAACTGAGCTCTTTAAGCACTCTTGGTGTAATCCATCTGGACCCGGAGCCTTGTTCACATTTACCCTATTTAACTTCTTTTGGACCATATCTACAGTTAGCCAATTGAGTATATCACTGGATGTACTAACAGCCCCAGTGCCTCAGATATCAGCTCCTTTCTCTTATTTTGTATGAACAGAGCTAAAAAACCCATCTAGTAACTCTGCCTTTTCCTTATCATCAGTGACTACCCCCCCCCCCATAACCATTATTTAGGGATCCTAACTGCTCAGACCTAGGTTTTTTAGCATTTATATATTTAAATAATTTTTGGGGATTTGTTTTGCTCTTTTGCTACCTGCTGTTCGTTTTGTATTTTTGATAATTTTATCTCCTTTTTACAGATTTTATTAAGCCCTTTGTAATCTTAAAACACTCCAGCTGACCCCTCAGATTTGTATTTTTAAATGCCCTTTTTTTGTCTTTTATTGCCCTTTTTACAGTAGCTGTAAGCCATGGGGGGTGTAATGTTAGCCGTTTATATTTGTTACCTAAAGGGATAAAAAAAAAAATGGTGCAATTACTCAATGTGGATGTGAAGCTCTACCATTTATCCTCAGTATTATTTTGCGACAGTAGCTGCTCCCAGTCTATGCCCTGAAATGCTACCCTCAACCCAGAGAAATTAGCCTTTTTGAAATTCAGTGTCTTTGCTCTGCCTGACAGAGTTTGCTTCTTATAGTTTAGGGGGAATATAATTATATTGTGGTCACTATTACCTAGTGTTTCTCGAACAGTAACATTACCAACAAGCTCTGCATCATTAGAAATTACCAGATCCAACAGAGAATCGCCCCCTAGCGGGAGCTTCTACAAACTGGCCCATAAAGTGGTCCTGCAGCAAGTTGAGGAATTTTCTCCCCTTTGCGGTTGAGGCAGAACCATGACCCCAGTCCATGTCTGGGAAGTTAAAATCTCCCATTATGGCCACTGTACCAGCCTGTGCCGTCTACTCTATTTGGTTATACAGTTGCGTTTCTATCACTTGTGTGATGTTAGGGGGTCTATAGATTACACCAAGTATTCTTTTTTCAGTGTTTATATCCCTTTGAACTTCCACCCATACGGTTTCCATATCCTCACCATCCGCACCCACAATTGCCTCTTTCACACTTGTCTTCAGGTCACTCCTCACATACAGGCACACACCACCACCTTTTCTATTGACCCAGTCTTTCCTAAATAGTGTAAAACCCTTAATATTAACAGCCCAGTCATGCAAAGAGTCCAACTATATCTCAGCCACACCAACTTACATCTATGTGTTCTTCTAGTGCCATAGCCTCCAGCTCCCCCATTTTTCTAGCTAGACTTCTGGCATTTGTGAAAATACATTTTAAATTACTATTACCTGTAAAGTGAATATCCAGGATTTTTTGGTTACCTTGGTTGATTTTTGTATGTAACAAGTTCTTGTTACCAGCAGTTCTATTTTTCATAAATGCATAGTTATGGCCAGTCTTCTCCCTATTTTCCTCGCTAACCCCAGCCCCCACTAAATCCCCACTGTCCCCTTCTATAACCCACTCTCTATCTACACTATCTTCCCCCTTATTAGTATGACCCCCCCCCCCACCCCCGCAGATCCTAGTTTAAAAGCTCCTCCAGCCATCTAACCATTTTTTTCCCCAGGGCAGTTGTACCCTCCCCATTAAGGTGCAGCCCATGCCTACTGTAGAGCCTGTAACCGACCGAGAAGTCAGCCCAGTTCTCCATGAACCCAAACCCTTCCTTCCTGCACCAGCTTCTGAGACACTTATTTAACTCCCTAAGTTCCTGTTGTCTCTCTGGTGATGCTCGTGGCACTGGTCTTAAAGGGAACCTGTCACCAGTTTTATGGTGTCCTAACTAAGGGCAACATGAATAAGTGACTGATTCGCTTATCAAAATGCTGGGACACTTTCTTTAATTGACCCAGTCAATCTGCCAACATCTTGTATTGAAAAGCTCCAGCTGATAATGATGAGTCATGAATATTTATGAGCTCCTGACTCTCCCCGCCCACCTGCTGCTGAATGACAGTTTGTTTCCATAGGAATCAGCAGCCGGTGGGCAGGGGAGTGGCTATAGTTCTGAATTAAATATACGCTGGACTCGATGACCTCACGCCGGACTCGAAACAGCTCATTAGCATGTGGCATGCGGCATCTTGGTGTGTATATTATGAGGTAACCATCTGTCACACCAGTAAGTGAATACATCTAAGGCACTTTTTAGTAGTTAATGATTGTATATAATTAGTTAGATTATAATCAAATATCCACACGACAGGTTCCCTTTAAGCTATGGACCCGATTATAGTTCCCTATAATCATTTTTAAGGACCGTCCATTTCCCGCCGGCCTTTTTCAATGGTGCCAATGTGTACCATGACCGCCGGGTGTTCCCCAGCCCCACCCTGCAATCTGTCCGCAATATGCCAAACCCGAGCACCCAGCAGACAACATACTGTTTGGCATTGTTTCTATTTATTCTCTGTTCTTTGCAATCCACAAAAGAAAAGGTAGGAGGAAAGTGTCACTATTTAATGTCACGGTGCGGTCTAGGAGGCGGGCACGTCCGGAGCCCGCACGCATCATCAGCATGTCCAGTGTCGCCCGCGCTCCTGATAATACTATGCACGCCCCCCACGCGTCTATGCGCATTCATGAGAATGGTTTTAGGGCTGAGCGCCGAGTTCATCACTCGGCGCTCGGCTGTGTAGTCTGTGTGGAGTCATGTGACGCTGGCCACGTCATATGACCTCTCTGGCTCCCTATTTAAACAGGCAGTCTGCTGGCCACAGATTGCCTGTTATTTAAGTTCCACCTGCGACTTTGTCTTTCCTGGGGTACTGACCTCCTGCTGAATTCCTGACGATCCTCTGCCTGCTCCTTGTGTACTTTGCTGCTCTCCTGGTATTCTGACTCCGGCTTCCTCCTGACGATCCTCTGCTGACTCCTTTGGTACTTCATGACTCTCCTGGTATTTATGACCCCGGCTTCTCCTTACTATTCTCTGCTTGCTACATTTGTACTTCGTAGCTTTCCTGGTATAGACTCGGTCCGTTTACATTCTACTGTTTGTCTGGTCTGTCCTCCCTGCACTTACTCCAAGATAGGGATTGCCATCCAGTTGTCCCCTGTCATTAGGACTCGCGAGGCAAGTAGGCAGGGCCAGGGGTGAGGGTGGAGCGCAGTGGTCACTTCTGTCCCCCTTGTGTGTGTACACGACCTTTACAGAATAACAGGCCTACTGAAACCACTGTACCATGAATCCTCTAGTGACCCTGACTGAGCATGTGTCAAACCTGACGCAGATGGTGCAGGAGCTAGGGGAGAAGATTAATTCTCTAGAAATAGGACCAGACACCTCTGCTCCTCAGGCCTCTGGTACAAACTTGAGCCCTCATATGGAGCCACCGATCAAGCTCCCAGAACCATTCTCTAGAGATCAGAGGAAGTTTCACTCCTTTAAGGAGAACTGTAAATTGTATTTTAGTTTATGCCCCTTCTGTTCTGGGTCGGAAAGCAAACGAGTGGGCATTGTTATTTCCCGCTTACAGAGGGATCCCCAGGAGTTTCTTTACCCCCTTATGCTAGTTGTTTAACCACAGTAGAGGACCCTAGCAGTCCGACTCGACCGGCGTGTGAGAGGAAGACGACAGGAACGACAGTTCTCTTCTCAGGTGCTGGTCCAGTCTGAGGTTTGTACCAGGAGTGGTGTTGAGGTCTCCTCAGATGAACCTATGCAAATTGGCATGACCAGAGGGGATCAGCGCTGCAGCCGTGGGATCTGTTTCTACTGCGGAGATCCTGACCATTGGATCAATCAGTGTCCTTAGAGAATCTTTTCTGATAAGGCTTCCAAGAAAAGACCACCAAGGGACCAGGTACTCCCTGTTATTACTAAGAGTAAGCTTTTAGTTCCTATAACCCTTTCTCTGGGTTCTAATAAGTGGTCGGGTCAGGCCTTTATAGATTCGGGCTCAGCGGCCAGCTTTATTGACCATGGGTATGCTACTAGTCAGGGTATTCCAATTTTTGTTTTACCTACACCCATCCATATCATGGCCATCGACTCCACTCCCCTGGTAGGGGGTACTGTGAGGTCATGTACCTCAGAGATTTCCTTAGCTGTGGGAGTGTGCCACTTAGAGAAATGTTCCCCGTTTGTCCTGGAGAACTTACCTGTCGAGGTGGTATTGGGGATGCCGTGGCTCCAATTACACAATCCTACGATTGATTGGACCAGAGGGGAACTGGTGAGTTGGGGATCTGAGTGCGGCTCGTGTTTGTCTAGAATACGGGTTGGGTTCTCTGTGGAGTCTGAGGTATTACCCGCAGTCATAAAGGAGTATGCTGATGTGTTCTTGTCATCGTCCCCGGAGGCTCTTCCTCCCCATAGACCTTATGATTGCGCCATAGTCCTGGAGAAGGGGGCAAGGTTTCCTAAGGGGCGTATTTACAATTTTTCCAAACCTGAACGTGAGGCCATGGAAAATTACATTAAGGAGACTCTCATTAAGGGGCACATTAGACCCTCGGTTTCTCCTATGGGGGCGGGGTTTTTCTTTGTTAAGAAGAAGGATTGTGGTCTTAGACCCTGTATAGATTACCGGAAATTAAATAAGATCACTATCCGGAATACTTACTCCCTCCCATTGATTCCGGATTTATTTACCCAGGTATTAGGGGTGGCCTGGTTTTCTAAGATTGATTTAAGAGGAGCATACTATTTAATCTGAATCAAGGAGGGGGACGAGTGGAAGACAGCATTCAATATCCCGGCTGGTCACATTGAATATCTCATTATACCTTTTGGACTCAGCAATGCCCCAGCTGTGTTCCAAAATTTCATGAACGATATTCTTAGGGAGTTCTTGGGAAAATTTGTTATTGTATATCTTGATGACATTTTGATATTTTTTCCCTGATTTTAAGAGTCATGTGTTTCATGTTAGACAGGTGTTGGAGGTGTTGAGAGAGAACCAATTATCTGCTAAACAGGAAAAATGTGTCTTTGGGGTGCAGGAGATTATTTTTCTCGGACATGTTCTGACTCCCCACGACATAAAGATGGATCCTAGCAAGGTTTTAACGATTAAGGGATGGGTAAGACCATCATCCTTAAAGGCCTTACAACGTTTCCTTGGTTTCGCTAACTACTACCGTAAGTTCATAAAGAATTTCTCGGTAATCGCTATACCACTGACCGACCTCACTAAGAAAGGGGCGGATCTGGAAAATTGGTCTACTGAGGCCTTAGATTCATTTGAAACCCTAAAGGAGGCTTTCAGTAGCGCTCCCATTCTAACCCAGCCAGATCAGGAAAATACTTTTATCGTGGAGGTGGATGCTTCTGAGGACGGGGCAGGAGCAGTCCTCTCGCAGGGTCCTGCTACTCTCACTAACCTGAGACCTTGTGCCTTTTTTTCCAGAAAGTTTCCCCCCTCTGAGAGAAATTATGACATAGGAAATTGGGAGTTACTGGCCATTAAGTGGACATTTGAAGAATGGATACATTTTCTTAAAGGGGCAAAACATTGTGTTAATGTTGTTACCGAACATAAGAACCTAATGTTTCTCGAGTCGGCTAAAAGGTTAATTTCCCGTCAGGCTAGATGGGCATTGTTTTTTACTCGCTTTCATTTTTCCATAACTTTTAGACCAGGAAGTAGAAACGTGAAGGCCGACGCACTCTCTCTGAGTTTCTGTGCTTACCAGTCTACAGAGACTCCACCTGAAATCATTTTACCAGTTAAGGTCTTCCTAGCAGCCTTGTCTCAGAACATCACGACTCTAATCAAGGCTGAACAACACCTAGCTCCGTCGTCCACTCCTACAGATAAGTTGTTTGTTCCCGTACAGCTTCGTCTCCAACTGCTGGGTGAGTGTCATGATTCTGTTTTTTGTAGACATCCGGGCACCCTTACCCATTCCCAGTAGACCCTGGTCTCATATCTCGATGGATTTTATCACTGATCTGCCACCTGCGGAGGGTAAGACTGTGGTTTGGGTAGTGGTTGATAGATTCAGCAAGATGGCTCACTTTATTCCCCTGCCTAAACTCCCGAATGCAAAGACCCTAGCATCTTTGTTTGTGGAACAAATTGTACGTTTACATGGTATTCCAGAAAATATTGTATCTGACAGGGGTGTGCAGTTTGTGTCCAAGTTTTGGAGGGCCTTCTGTCTGAGATGCCAGATTTCTCTGTCCTTTTCATCTGCTTATCACCCTGAAAGTAATGGACAGACTGAGCACCTCAATCAGTCGGTGGAACAATTTCTCAGGACATATGTTGCAGATGATCAATAGTTGTGGGTGAAATACCTTCCATTAGCTAAGTTTGCTCTGAATAACCGTGCTAATTCCTCCTTTTATAACTATGGCTTTCATCCTCATTTTCATTCTGGGTCATCCATATCCTCGTGTAATCCCGAGGCGGATGAGATCTCCTCAAAACTGTGCACAGTATGGGCTCGGGTTCAATCGAACCTGGTAAAAGCTAAAAATACTCAAAGAGTCCAGGCCAATAGGAAACATTCCACGGGGGTGACCTTTCAGGTGGGGGATAAGGTGTGGTTGTCCTCTAAAAATCTTTCACTCAAAGTTGCTTCAAAAAAGTTTGCTCCTCTCTTTATAGGGCCATACGAAATCATAGAGGTGATTAATCCTGTATCATTTAGGTAAGAATTGCCAGACTCGTTCCACATTCACAATGTACAGTTGTGTTCAAAATTATTCAACCCCCAATGCTGTAAAGAGTTTTAGGGAATTTAGTGTACATTTGTAATTGTGTTCAGAATGAAATCTTACAATGACTTTTTAAAGAACCAATGGCATCAATTGTTTTTGTAATACAGTATTAAATGTTTTTGTTGTGATTTCTTCATTGACACAATTATTCAACCCCTTAAAGACTACCACTCTTAAGAACAGAGGTTCATTCAAGTGTTTTCGATCAGGTATTAAAAACACCTGTGGATGTCAAGGAGCAGCAAGCATAATAAGCACCAATTAGGCAGATTTAAAAGGACTGTGATACTCAGCTCCTTCTAGACATTTACTGGTGTGTTTACAAACATGGTGAAGTCAAGAGAATGGTCCAGGAAGACAAGAGAAAAGGTGATTTCTCTTCACAGGAAGGGCAATGGCTATAAGAAGATTGCAAAGATATTAAACCTACCAAGCGACACCATAGGAAGCATCATTCGCAAATTCAAGGCAAAGGGCACTGTTGAAACGCTACCTGGTCGTGGCAAAAAGAAGATGCTGACTTCGACTGCTGTGCGCTACCTGAAGCGCAAAGTAGAGAAAAGTCCCCGTGTGACTGCTGAGGAACTGAAAAAAGATTTTTAAGATGTGGGTGCTGAAGTTTCAGCTCAGACAATAAGGCGCACACTGCGTAATGAAGGCCTCCATGCCAGAACTCCCAGGCGCACCCCCTTGCTGTCTCCAAAGAATAAGAAGAGTCGACTGCAGTATGCGAAAAGTCATGTGGACAAACCATAAAAGTTTTGGGATAGTGTTCTGTGGACTGATGAAACAAAATTAGAACTGTTTGGGCCCATGGATCAACGCTATGTTTGGAGGAGGAAGAACAAGGCCTATGAAGAAAAGAACACCTTGCCTACTGTGAAGCATGGCGGGGGGTCAATCATGCTTTGGGGCTGTTTACAGGTACAGGTACAGGGATGCTTCAGCGTGTGCAAGGTACCATAAATTCTCTTCAGTACCAGGAGATATTGGATGAAAATGTGATGCAGTCCGTCACAAACCCGAGGCTTGGGAGACATTGGACCTTTCAACAGGACAATGATCCCAAGCATACCTCCAAGTCCACTAGAGCATGGTTGCAGATTAAAGGCTGGAACATTTTGAAGTGGCCATCGCAGTCACCAGATTTAAATCCGATTGAGAACCTCTGGTGGGACTTAAAGAAAGCAGTTGCAGCGCGCAAGCCTAAGAATGTGACTGAACTGGAGGTTTTTGCCCATGAAGAATGGGCGAAGATACCCGTAGATCGCTGCAAGACACTTGTGTCAAGCTATGCTTCACGTTTAAAAGCTGTTATAACTAGAAAAGGATGTTGTACTAAGTACTAAGATTGAATGTCACTTGGGGGTTGAATAAAACTGACAATGATGTGAGCACAGAAAATACATTTGTGGTTATTTCATTATAAATGTTATGTTATATTTGTCTGACTTACAAGTACCTCTTTGATTTAATTGTAAACAAGATGACTGAAATGATCAAAATCAATGTCAAACTGGCCAAAACACTCAATTTCAGTGGGGGTTGAATAATTTTGAAAACAACTGTATTTCACAAGTCCCTACTAAAAAAATACATCGAAATCTGTTGTACCGTCACAAGCCGAGCCTCTGCCTGTTCTGGTTAAGGATTCTGTGGAGTATGTGGTATCTAAAATTGTTGATGTCAGAAGAGTGTGTAATTCCTTGCAGTATCTGTTGCACTGGAAGGGCTATGGACCCGAGGAAAGGTCTTGGGTACCAGCTAGGGAGGTTCATGCCCCTAGACTGGTTAAGAAATTTCATGAGGATCATCCCGAGAAGCTGTCACCTGAGTCCTTGGGTCCGGTGGCCCCGCGAAAAAGGGGGGGTACTGTCACGGCGCGGTCTAGGAGGCGGGCATGTTGAGAGCGCGCACGCATCATCAGCGCGTCCAGCGTCGCCCGTGCTCCTGATAATACTATGCATGCCCCCCGCGCGTCTATACGCATTCATGAGAATGGTGTTAGGGCTGATTTCCTGACGATCCTCTGCCTGCTCCTTGTGTACTTTGCTGCTCTCCTGGTATTCTGACCCCGGCTTCCTCCTGATGATCCTCTGCTGACTCCTTTGGTACTTCACAACTCTCCTGGTATTTATGACCCCAGCTTCTCCTGACTATTCTCTGCTTGCTCCATTTGTACTTCGTAGCTTTCCTGGTATAGACTCGGTCTGTTCACATTCTGTTGTTTGTCTGGTCTGTCCTCCCTGCACTTATTCCAAGCTAGGGATTGCCGTCCAGTTGTCCCCTATCATTAGGACTCGCGAGGCAAGTAGGCAGGGCCAGGGGTGAGGGTGGAGCGCAGTGTCACTTCTGTCCCCCCTGTGTGTGTGTACGCGACCGTTACATTTAAGCCCCAAACCTCTTATAACATCAATAGGGAGGTCACTTGATCACCACAGCACCATTTTCTACAGCTTTTATAGCATAGATAGCTCTGTTGGATTTCTCTGCTTGGCTGGCATTGGTTTCTGGGGATGTCTGTCTGATCACCATTGCGAAAAACTGTGCAGATGACAGCCTCTTGTACTGGCTTAATACTTGGCACTAGGAATTTTAAGCGGCAGGGTCGGCGTTAGGGTGGGAAAATTGGGCAATTGCCCAGGGCCCCCATTGTCTAAGTGCTGGGCCCCCTGCTTCAGTGCTGCTGTTCAGCTGAACGTCCGAGGAAGCACACAGGCGGACAGCTAAACAGCTGCACTTTACAATGCAGTGTATAGTCCCCTCCCTCACATATAAGAGAAATCATTACCCTAGTGCTGACAGGACCTGCGATAATGTCAGATGAAGGAGGCGGAGCTCAGCAGAGAAGAGGGAATGAAGGACCTGTGATGACCTCACCGTTATGTGACCAGAACAGGAGGCGGAACTCAGCACTGTAGTAAAGTAATGAAGAAGAAGAAGACCAGCCGTGCATGTGAAGAAGTATGGATTCAATGTAAGTGCAAGGAAAATGCTGGGAGTTATAGTCCTCTCCTCTTATACCTCCTGTTATATAATAGAGTACATTACAAGAGGAGGTATGAGGAGAGGACTAAAACTCCTAGCATGTCCAGCTTGTTATGTAATATCAGAGTACATTACAAGAGGAGGTATAAGAGGAGAGGACTACAACTCTCAGCATGTCCAGGCCATTATTATATAATGTCAGGGTACATTACAACACCCTGGATATGCTGGGAGTTTTATACCTCCTCCTATAATGTACTCTGATATTACATAATAACTGCTTGGACATGCTGGGAGCTGTAGTCTTCCCTTATACCTCCTCTTGTGATGTACTCTGATATTACATAATAATGGCTTGGACATGCTGGGAGTTATAGTCCTATCCTCTTATACATCCCCCTGTAATGTGCTCAGATATTAAATAATAATGGCTTAGACATGCTGGGAGTTATAGTGCTCTCCTGTTATACCTCCTGCAGTAATGTGCTCTGAATTAGGGCCGGGACGATGCATAGGAGAAGGTAGTCATCCGCTAAGGGCGCCACTTCGCCCCATAAAAGGGGGTGCACTCATGACCGTCCAACTTCACAAGCGGCCTCAAGCCTGGGAGGCATTAGAACAGAGAAAGAAGCCGCAATGAAAGCACTGCAACCTCCTGCTCTGGGTCTCGCATGATGACATCATCACGTGAGACCCGGAGCAGGAGTGGTGATGTAATTGGGACCGCATGCAGGACGCAGCAACACAAGCTTCAGATAAAACTGTGGTCTGCATATACTCGATGTCCGCACTGCTGGGGCACCAGGGATGGGGGGAAGGAGACCATTATATATAGTTGGCACTACTGGGGAGGAATGGAGGAGCATTATATACTGGCACTACTGGGGAACATTATATATACCTGTAAATATATTGGCACTATGGGGGAAAGCAATATATATTGGAACTAGTGGGGGCACTACAGGGGCACATTAGAGCGACTGGGAGCATTATGGTTATACTAGTACTACTAGGGTAATGTAGGGGCGTTATTATTATTTGACGCAATTGTCACGACCGCTATCCCAGCAGCAGTCGTGTCGTACCAGACGGAGGGGAAGGGGGACCCTTATCTATGGATGGGAGATAGAACGGCCACCCCTGACTAACCCTAAGCTGGCACCTGTCTGCCCTGATACCCTAGACGGGGTGTGAACCCGTGCGGCGAGCAGGATGCCTAAACCCTCAGTCACCCTAGCAAGACTAGACTGGGGAAAGGCAGATGGGAGCACTAGTCACCATCACTCATGTCTAGGAGAACAACAGGGGAAGACAGCAACAAACAAACAATCTATAACAGAGAATAGACTTATCCAGTCACGAGCAGAGAAGGTGATCCCAATAACGACAGTCCACGCCAGACAAGAGCTCCACAGCAATACCATCAAACGATCTCCTTCAAAGGTCAGCATAACACTGGAAGTAAGGACTATATCTGGCAATGACTGCAAGTGAAACTGAAACTAATATAGTAGCTGGGAGTGGCAGACAGGACTCACCTGAGAAGGATGCCTACAAACTCCCAGTCAGGACAAAAAGGTTCACAAGGCAAAACCCTGATGACATACCCTGAACCACAGAGCAAACTCACAAGCTATCGCGAGTAGCTAGTCGCTGCGACCTTCTCCTCCCAGACCTGTCTGGATCAGTCACAGTCGTGACAGTACCCCCCTTTCTACGAGGGGCCACCGGACCCTCAAGACCAGGCCTCTCCGGATGGGACCTATGAAAAGCCCGAATGAGTTTGTCCGCCTTTATCTCTGATGCTGGCACCCACATTCTCTCTTCGGAACCATAACCTTTCCAGTGCACTAGGTACTGAAGAGAGCTGCGAACATATCGTGAATCAACAATCTTTTCTACCTGAAACTCCAGACTGCCATCAACAACCACCGGTGGAGGCGGTAATGGCAATGGTTCAGGAGGTTCTACATATCTCTTAAGCAGAGATCTGTGGAAGACATTATGGATCCTTAGAGTCTGAGGTAGCTCCAGACGAAAAGCCACCGGGTTAATGATCTTAATTACCCTATAAGGACCAATAAATCTCGGACCTAATTTCCACGAGGGAACCCGCAACTTGATATTTCTGGTAGACAACCACACCAAGTCATTCACCCTAAGGTCCGGACCTTCAGAGCGCTTCTTATCAGCCACACGTTTGTATCTACCACCAATTCTCTTCAAACTTTCTTGCACACTCTGCCACACTGATGAAAGTGAAGACGCAAATCGTTCCTCCTCGGGAATCCCAGACGGCCCCCCCTCACTAAACGTACAAAACTGAGGATGGAAACCATACGCACCAAAAAATGGTGACTTATCGGTGGATTCTTGACGACGATTATTAATGGCAAACTCGGCTAATGGTAAATAAGATGACCACTCCTCCTGATTTTCGGAAACAAAACATCTCAAATATGTCTCTAGGTTTTGATTGGTACGTTCAGTCTGACCGTTGGACTGTGGATGGAAAGATGAAGAAAACGACAGATGAACCCCTAAACGAGAACAAAAAGCTTTCCAAAATTTAGAAACAAATTGGGTACCACGATCCGAAACAATATCGGAAGGGACCCCGTGAAGCTTCACGATGTGGTCAATAAAAACCTGAGCCAGTGTGTTAGCATTGGGCAATGCGGAAAGAGCAATAAAGTGCACCATTTTACTGAACCTGTCAACAACTACAAGAATAACAGTCTTCCCCGCTGATACTGGTAGATCCGTAATGAAATCCATTGATAGGTGCCAAACTATGACAGGCCCAAGGCCTGTTGGGAATGGCCAGAGGTAAAAGACGCCCTGCTGGACGAGTATGATCTACCTTAGAACGAGCACAGGTAGCACATGCAGACACAAAATTCAACACCTCCTGGCGCCACCTAGGCCACCAGAACCGACGAGACACTAATTCAGAGGTTGCCCTACTACCTGGGTGTCCTGCCAGTGTGGAGTTATGGTGTTCTTTTAGTATCTCCAGGCGTCAATTTTCTGGCACAAACAGTTTACCCGAGGGGCAGGAGGCCGGGGCGAAACTGCAACTGCTGTGTAAACATATATGGTCTTTTCTTGGAGCCAGCATCACCACTTCTTCAGTCAGTTCCCGGCAGAACTGGACTCTGCTACTGTTTCACTGGATTTTTCCATTTTTGACTGGAAAAAAAGAAAAAGAAAGAAAGAATGATTAGATTCAGCTAGGGCAAAATGTGTTCACTTATTTTAGGGTGCAATAGTAGGCTGATATATTTTGAGATGCATTTGGGAGTTCACATACTTAAGGGTGCATAGGGTGTCTACATACATTAGGATGCAATAGTGAGTTGACATACTTTTGTGTGAAATAGTGGGTTCACATACCTTAGGGCAGGGGTAGGCAACCTCTGGCACTCCAGCTGTTGTGAAACTACAACTCCCAGCATGCATACTTGCTCTGCTCTTCTCAGACCTCCCATAGAAATGAATGGAGCATTCTGGGAATTTTAGTTTCACAACAGCTGGAGTACAGAAGGTTGCTGACCCCTGCCTATAGGGTGAATTTGGGGGTTCAGATACTTTAGGTTGCATATTCGGTTTACATACTTTCAGATGTAATGGTGGGTTTGCACACAGTACATTAGAGTGCATTTGGGAGTTCCCATACTTTAGGCTGCATTTAGGGGTTCACATACTTTTGGGTGCATAGGGTGTTCACATACTATAGGCACCAATGTTTTGCCTCTGGCGCTAGCTCAGTTTCTCCCATTCAGTGGACCAGGATGCACCCCTGCCAATTTGGATGTTTTCAGTCCTATCAACACATTTCTGTTCTTCCAGGGCCTGTCGGAAATGATCCTCCACGTGGATCAGAGGGCTGTCCATGGCATTTCCAGGCAATGGTTCCGCAAACCGTGGATGGCACATGGATGGTGTTTTTTTTAAGGCCCATTTATTTGAAAGGGACCACGGACTGCAGTTTGTGGCCAAGAATAGGACATGCTTTATAATTTGCAGAACAAACATTTGTGTGCTGTGTGGACCCTATTGAAATGAAAGGGAAAGCTGTCTGAACCGCAAAAAATGTGGATCAAACATGGATCCCTTATACGGTCATGAGCCCTTAAAATATCAATAGACTTTAGAATAAAATTCCAAAGTTATTTCAGGTGCCTAGTTTAGAAAATGGTGCGTGATATTTTGAAAATGGAAAAAAGTTGCATATTTTACCCCTTTAATTTGTCATTTTGTCATTATGATATAACAATCTGTTATGTGTGGCCAGAGCCATTATGGTGGACAAGTCAAATGACCAAATTAGCTCTTCTACATATGTATGTTTAGCAAATTTGGCAAAATAAACGGGAGATAATGCCCTTATAGGGTAGTAAGTTTTGGGTATCAGATTCAGAGAGTGTGCTGTGTCAACTGTTAAACTCACCTTCTGGTGTTATGCTTGTGTCAGTACAACACTTGCAAAGGCGGGGGGATGGGGGGGGGGAGGGGGTATGCTGCCGGTATCTTCTTAGTCCTTGGAGTTGCCAGCACTCCAAAGGAGTAATGTAGAGTACTGTAAAAAGCTGTGTACCAGGTCGTACACAATGTGATCTCTTGGCGCAAAACCACAATTGCGAGTGACGTCTTTTTGAAAGGTATTTATTCATTCAGGTGACAACGCGTTTCGGAGTAAGGCTACTTTCACACTTGCGTTCGGGGTTCCACTTGTGAGTTCCGTTTGAAGGCTCTCACAAGCGGCCCCGAACTGATCCGTATGGCCCCAATGTATTGTGAGTGGATGCGGATCCGCTCAGAATGCATCAGTCTGGCACCGTTTGACCTCCGTTCCGCTCAGCAGGCGGACACCCGAACGCAGCTTGCAGCGTGCGGGTGTCCGCCTGGCCGTGCGGAGCCAAACGGATCCGTCCAGACTTACAATGTAAGTCAATGGGGACGGATACGTTTGAAGTTGACACAATATGGTGCAATTTCAAACGGATCCGTCCCCCATTGACTTTCAATGCAAAGTCTGGACGGATCCGTCTGACTAACTTTCAGACTTCGAATTTTTTCTGGAAGATAATGCAGACGGATCCGTTCTGAACGGATCCCATCGTTTGCATTATAGGAGCGGATCCGTCTGTGCAGACACCAGATGGGTCCGCTCCGAACGCAAGTGTGAAAGTAGCCTAAAGGTACTCCTTTCTCAAGTCTAAAAGAAACAGTAGTATGTGAAGTAGTAGTGCCAAAGGGTAAAACGTGAATGACTAAAAAAAAGGTAAAAATAAAATAAAACAAATAGACTTGTATAATTCAGCAGCATGGTGTGAGGGTAATAGACAATATAATAATCACATAAAATAATCACATAAATGTAATGGACATAGTCAGAAGGATCCGATATAATCTAAAAGTAGGTAACTGTTTGGTAATAAAAAAAAATCTTCGCAGTTGGGGAATATTAATATTAAAAATAATAATCTTGATAATATTAAAAATAGCGATAGTAATAACTTGATAATAAAGGAAAAATAATGTTAAAAGTGGTGGCCTTGACACAAAAAACGGGACCCAAAGAAACAGGGCCCGAAAAAACAGGGAGACTAATAAAATTTAAGTATCAGGGGAATCAAAATTACACTAATGGTGTCACTGACATTATTGTAATTGTACTAACCACAATGACACTCACAGGCAAATTGACAATTATCACAGCGATAATGAATAGCAATAATCACAACGATATATTAACATGATAATTCCGCCAGTATTAGATGAGATAATGTGAATACATACCTACACGTATACATACATACATACATATATACATATATATACACATACATAAATACACATATGCACACACATGGGAGAAGGAGAGAGACATCGTCCAGATAAATGTGTGAATAGTTAATTAATGAAGATGGCTAATGTTTGGTAGATGTGATAATAATGATGATAAGAGGCACAGGTGAGAGGGTGATTGGGGTAATTACCTTTGGAGCCGGGTACATACAGTTGGCGCGACTGATCCAGATACTAAGGGTCAAGACAATTTAATGATTAGGAACTTAAATAGTGAATTTAGAATATAAAGATCTAGATGGAAGTATAAATTATTATTATGAGTCTGTTGAAATGGAGGGGAACAAGAATTACCTTGGTGTCGAGTCCTGTGTGTGTAGCGCGGCTTCCCACGTGTGGGGGAGCGCGCGCTTTTTAGAGCCGGGCAGAAGGGGGGCATGGCTGCTTGCGGGCTGCCGATTGGAGGATATGGGAAGGCGGGGGTCGGGGCTACTGACGGACCGCTGAAGTGAAACTGTCTATGTGCGCGGTGTCAGTGCGCTCTGTGTTGGAGTGCTGGCACTAATAGATAAGGGGTATAGGGGCAGATATGTGCTTGGTAATGTTGTAGGGGTGAATTAACGAGGATGAATAGTACAATTGAATGTGAGTGTACTGGGTACTGGTGTGCATAATGGAGAATGGGCTGGGAGTGACTGAGGCAAGGGATGGTGGAATAGTGCATAAGATGATGGCACTGTAGTAAATCGAGAGGACAAGGTGAAAATATAAAGGTATAAAGGTGAAACTTAATAATAATAATAATGATAAAAAAAAGGGGTTTAGAAACAGTTTCTTTCAAGGGATTCGTTGAGGCCATAAGGCTCTATTGTCTGTAATTTGAAGATCCAGAACATTTATTTTCTTCTTAGTTTCTGATACCGGTTGGAATAGGTGGTAGGAATTTGTTCTATTGGTGTTATAGAAAGGTCCGCAGGATTTTTGTTATGACAGTGGAGGAAATGTCGCGAGACTCCATGTTTTGTGAAACCATTTGTAATGTTCCACCGATGTTTGTTTATTCTTTCTCTCAGAGTCAGGGTAGTGTGGCCTATGTATTGTAATCCACAAGTGCATTGTAGTAAGTAGATGACGTAAGATGATGAGCAATTTAGAAAACTTTTAATTTGGAATTGTTCACCAGTGACATTACTTAAAAATCTGGTGACCCGGGAGGAAATGTTACTACAGCATTTACATCGGTGGTGTCCGCACTTGTAACTTCCAAGGACTTGGGGGAACATGGTTACGGTAGACGGTGTTTGCTTCTTTTGGGACCGTGATCGGCTGGAAGTGATGAGGTTCTTGAGGGTTTGGGCCCTTATGAAGGTTATTTGAGGCTTTGGTTGAATATGTTTTTCTATGTTTTTTATGTGTGTTTGGACATATGTATATAACTTACGTATCTCATCCAACGTTCCCTTAAGTCTCCTACCTTAGACATGTACTCTATAACTCTATAAAATACCACTGGATATGGTTTTCCATCAGAATTACATTTCCTTCCATGTATATTATGTCCTATTTTATGCAAGCATATTATTAGTGTGCCCTGCGAAGAAATAGTGCTCTTATCACCAAAAGTAAGAAAAGGAACAGATTAAATGTGGAATATAACAGGAATTGTAATAAATAAGTATACTAGCAATGCTAAATCCTTTCCCAATCAGCAGACAGCCTCTGTCAGCGTCAATATAATTTAGCAGGCTCGAGTCTGAGCGCTGTGAATCAGAGCTGAGTTCCGAGCTTACCTGGAGCTAGTGCTAAATTATCATGTCTAGCAGCTTCGGGAACACTGGATTAATTAACCAATCTGCTCATTCTGGTGCTGACTTGAAGGAACAAGGTCAGCTCAGAGGAAAAAGGTGCAGCTCTACAAGCTGCTATGCGGATGAATGACTGCTTGAATTTAGATTTTTTGAGAGATATACCCACTGCTCCCAGCCTTCCAGAAAACCATCTTTAATGGAGGTGATGGTAAAAAGTTTATGGATAAATGATTAATGCAATGAGAATATTTTTCTATATTTGCATTATAAGTTTGTAGCCAGGGGTCATGAATATCATGATTCTATATTAGATAGATAAAAACTTTGTCTAATATAGCATGGGTTTACACAGAATACTGAATAAGAAACATGTACAATATTTAGTCATTTTAGTTATGTTGGATTTGAACAAATAAAAATATTTCCTAGGTTAACTATAGGTACCTAAAGTATTACACTGTAACAAAGACATTTAAAGGGTCTATCCAGGAAAATATATCTATGACTTATCTTCAGGATAGGTCATCAGTATCAGATCAGGGGTGCAAAACCCAGGACCCCCGCTGATCAGCTGTTAGAAGTGGCCTTGAGTGCCGCAGCCTCTTCCTAGGCCTTTGACATCATATGGCCTAGTTACAGCTCAGCCCCATTCAAGTCAATAGGGCTGAGCTGCAGTACCAAGCACTGCCACTATACATGGCGCTGTGCTTTAAAAGCTGCTGGGAGCCGGCTGTGCTCACCAGAGCTTTGGTGAGCACAGTGGCTCCCTGAAACAGCTAATCTGACCTTATAAATATACATCACTTTTTTTTTACACATTTTTGATGGACATAGTATACATAATGGGAGTCATTTACTAAGACCATAATTTTTTAATGGTATTTTTAGTCCCTTATATGCCGGCTTTGCTTCAAGAAGATGTGCCTAAATTATGATGGGGCATGTGCCTCTTCATAAAATAGGTGCAACTTTGGTAGTCTTTGCAATGGAAAATGTGCTCCAGCCAGTTTTTGGCATGTTTTATGCCTTTTTCCTTGTGTAACATTAGTAAATTTGCCAGGTCTGGCACACCCCTACTCCACCTCTGAACACTCCCTCAACACTCCTTAATGTCAAAAACAGTGTAAGAACGGGCTGTGCAACACTATTACACCAAAAAGAGGCGTAAAACTGTTGGTAAATGACCCCCCCAGTGTGTGTCCTGATTTGTGAAATATACTGTATGTCAAAAAGAATTAGAGTTTAAAGCAAATTTGTCATCAGAATATTGACTGTTAAACCAGACACAACGCCTTGTAGAACTAGCTCAAATGAATGTAATGATACCTTTCACTTAATGATCCATTGCATTAATCTGGAAAAAAAAGTACTATTAATGCATATGCAAATGAGCTATTAGGTGCACCAAGGGCAGGCTTAAGCAACTCTGTGCACCCTTGCTCCTCCTGCTTCCCCTGACAGTACCTCCCCTTCTTTGATTGGCAAGGTCAGGTGAAATAACTATGCAGAAACCTGGCACTCTCAATCAACAAGGATAAGGAGGGGCTGGCAGAGGAAGCAGGCCAGCAAGGATGTGCAAAGTGCCTTGGGCCCGCCTTCTGTGCACTTAACTGCTCATTTACATATGGATTAAAGGTCCTTTTTCCTCCAGAATGAAGCTGTGGCTTGCTAAGTGAAAGGTATTATTACATTCAGCTGGGCTTGCCCTACAAGGCTTGGTTTAAGGTGAATTTCCTGGAGGCAGATTCTCTGTACATGTTGTTTCATGTTAGTCAGATGAGTGTGGTCCTTAATGCTATTATTCAGCCATATTAATGAAATGTGTCTTATTAAACATTTGAAAAAGGATGCATCTGCATGTTACCAGCAGGCCAGTGCAAACTACAAGAGCACCAAAAGCACTGAACCTTTTCTAATTTAAATGGGGAAGCAATACCAATGAACAAAATTAGCTAATTAGATAATTGTCACAGAAAAAAAGCACAGTAAATTCAACAATGAAAGACATAAAACAAAACATTCACTACAGTATATGGACACATATATGGGGACACACCTTTTAATCACTGAATTCAGGTGTTTACTTCAGTTCCACTGGTACAGGTGTATAAAATCCAGGACCTAGTCTGCCTTTAAAAACATTATTGTAAAAAGATGCCACCATTGTAAAACATCAGTTTGTTAAATTTCTCCCCTCCTAGATACGTATTCCACCATCAACCATAAGTTGTATTATTGCAAAGTGGAAGCATTCAGGAACCACGGAAACTCAGCCACGAAGTGTATACGACCACAATACACTGAGTCCTGAGGCACATAGGGCAATATTTATCAAAAGGCTTATGCCATTATTGTGACATTAAAAAGATGCAAATTATAGCACACACCGTATATGCGCAATAATATTTGACTTTTGCAGCTTTTTTCTACTTTTCTAAAATTCGAGCCAAGGTAATGGTGGACACGTCTCTATAATAACCCAAAATAAAATGATTCTTCAATATTCAGTCTGATTATTGGCCCCACTACCTTTCAAGGCTCTTGTGGTACACACATTTAATTCTTTGAATGCACAGAAACTTTGAAGATATAAGAATGCTAAATGGATTCATGCACATAATATAAACCATTCCAAAGGGATATTAATTTGAATTTCATTAAACAGATGAAGCAGAAAGCTGCCTCTTGTGAACTTGCTCTGTACTTAGTGCTAAAAATATAATTGATTTTTAACATTGCTGTCAGAATGGATGTAAAATGATGTTTTTCCATGAGAGACCATCTTTGAATAATAGTTTCTAGCTAATTTGCTCCATCTCTCCACATGATAGTCTGAAAAGCATATGGTTGTTTATAGTCGCATTTACTGTTGTTAAGAATAAATTGAATTCCTTGCTTTCAATTTAGACATTGTAAAAACAGAGGATATAATGGGATAATGGCAGAGCAACCGTGAATTGTTAATCAGCACAATCAAAATAAACTCACACTATTTCTATCTATTTTACTTTAATAATAATAATCGTATGGAATCTGTTCAAATGGACATACGTGTAGAGGGGCTGTCTGGGAATAAATGGGGTTATTTATCAAACTGGTTTAAAGTAGAACTGGCTAAGTTGCCTATAGAAGCCAATCAGATTCTACCTTTCATTGTCCAAAGGAGCCATACAAAATTAAAGGTGGAATCTGATTGGTTAGTATGGGCATCTTAGCCAGTTCTTCTTTACCACAGTTTAATTAATTAATCCCCAAAAACTTTCTGCAGCTGAGTATGTGACCACTGCCATGCACCGCCAGGTGTAAAAAGTTCTGACTGGAACATGGATATGTAGGAGCCAGCTTGGAGGACTGGTGCAGCAGGGAACAGGTAAGGCTCCTTTAACATCTGCGCTTTCCCTTTCCGCTATTCAGATCCGTCATAAGATTTCATCTCAATAGCGGGGGAAAACATTTCTGTTTTGTCCCCATTCATTGTCAATGGGGACAAAACCATGTATCTCCAAGGAATTATTGTAACTGCAAATTTAGGCAAAAAGATTGTCACGGACGTTCCCGTGACAGGTGGCAGGAGATCAGTGAGACTGGCAACACGTGGTTTGATCTGACATGTTTTCTGTTTGGATCAAATGGCGTCTGTGATGTTTCTGGTGCTTGCCACACCTTCTTTCCCCAGGTGTGGCTATTGTGGTCATTTAACCTTCTCTATTTATTGTTGTTTCTCCCACTATGCTATGTGGTTTATAGCTTCAGTTTGAGTTGTGGCTAGCTGGTGTGTGGATCTGGGCTGAGTTCCTGGTGCTGCCATAGCCACTTTGTTTGGGTTATTTTGTGTGTTGCATCTCTCTGTCATTTGTATTAAGGCCTGAGGGAGAGTCCTGATCGTCCTTTCTTTTGGAGGAACAGGTTGTCTCAGTCCTGAATATTAGTACCAGGGACTTATAGGGTTAGTTAGGACAATAGGTATTCCTGTGTATGAACTCACCTACCTCTGGGGTCTGTTCATACTGGTAGTTAGTCAGGACTTTGATTAGGGATTTACTAGGAGGTGTCCATCTACTTTCCCTAGTTTCCAGGCCTTATTCCCTCACCCCTTTCCCTTCTATCTTCGGTGTGGTGTTTCCCTCCCACACCTGAACGTGACAAAGATGCTGTTATGTTGGTTAGAAAATTTGATATAGATTTATATACAGTGTATATTACATACATATTTTTATTGCATTGCAGTTAAAATATTGTGTTACAAAGACACCAAATGTTATTCACCTTCTAGAACAAAGTAACTGATTACTACAAAAATCTGCATTAATTAAAATAAATTGACAAAGAAAATCAATCTCTTGCCAGCTAATGATGTCATAACATAGTAACATAGTTAATACGGTTGAAAAAAGACATAAGTCCATCAAGTGCAACCAATGTTGAAATGTAGATGTCATAATTTAGACCTCGCAGATCAACAGCCCCGGATGCATGCACAGTTGGGAAGCATTTTGTTCAGATATTTGTGATTTATAGTATATCGTGTTTTGTGCATGGCTATCTTTCAGCTATCTGGATAAGTTAGTCACTGACATATTAATCTAAGGTCTATTACTCCTCTGCAATACCTTTTTTGTGGAACACGCCTTTCCCTCAATGTGTTGCTACACACGCTTTCTTTAGTGCTCTTTTCTCTACTTCTTTGTCTATTCAAACCAGCGGTATTAGTCTGAAGAAGGCCCATTTGGCTGAAATGACACTAACTGTTGAAACAGCCGTTTGTGAATAACAGCCACTACAAAGTCATCAGACATTCCTTGTGCTGAAGTTCATTTATTGATTGATGTATGGTGATGTCACATGACCTAGGAAGAGGTTGTGGTGATCACGGAGTGCCTGCCCGCTTCTAACAGATGATCTGCGGGGATCCCATTAGGCGGACCCCTGCTAATCTGATATTGATGACTACCCTGTTGAACATGAGAATAAAGGGTTTTTGAGCTCCACAATCCTTTTGGATATTTTCTAGACTAGTGGTGTTCCACCAAAAGCTGTGTCCCATTCGTTCTCATGATCAGTAGGGGTCCAATTATTCTGACCCAATCCCACATTGTAGAGATGTGCCAACAATCTCCTGTATAAGGGGGTTGTGTCAGAGGTTTATATTGATGACCTAACTGCAGAGTAGGGCATCAATATTAGTTCAGTGGGTGTCCGACTCTCGGCACCCCTGCCAATAAGCTGTTTGGAGAGGAGGTGGGATCAGCACTTATAATTACACTGCAACACCTCTGCAACCAAGACAACACACATAATCTTGAAGAGGAAGCAGCGCTCATACAAGCCGCCTCCTCTAATTGCTGCCAATCTGATATTGATGACCTCTCTTGAGGATAGGCCATCAATATAAAACTCCCGCACAACCCCTTTAAGCTCATACAAGGTCCTTAGCATAAAACAGTAATATTCACTCTCTATATTTCACAGCCCTACTTCCATACATTACTTAGGAATATTGGTTAATGTGAAAGTTAAAGATATTGCAGACTTCATCTGATTTAGCTGATTAAATAAAAGTCAGATTAATTATGGCACTAATGGAACTAAAGCTAAATGTCACAGACTTATGCAGAGACATTTATTTGTTTAATTCATATTTAATTCTATCTTCAGAGATTGGAAAAGCAAATGTTGGTTGATGAAGAAAAAGATACACTGAGCACAAAATCCCTTCTAAAATATGCTCCATATTGAATGCATATTACATAGATGCTCTGTGTAAAAACCTGCAGAGATAAATAACCTGCATACTGAAGATTTGCAAATAACAGTACAACATGATATTTAATGAAACTATGTAACAAAATTATATTTATTAATTGGGGTGAATGATATCTGCAAACTATATACACTATGAGACGAGACAATCAATTCTAAGCATATCAAATTCGTTTAGAATTTCCCAAAAATTCTCCAAATGAAACAAAAGTTTTTGCTATTTGAATCATAAGTCTGTCATTTTACATGTGACAGTACAGTTCTGAGCCCAGCAGGTCGGGAAGGATGAAAACAGAGGACAACATAAACTCCTGATGGGGTTCCTGGCCAGTAGGCTCACCCATAATGCTTTGCAGTCAGCTTCAGTCAATCAGGAGGAACGATGTAGACGTGTCGTAGGCACTATGAATGCAAACAAATAAATTATGATGAAGCATGACCTCTCTGCCACACACAAAGTAAAGGAACACAGTTATCTTTAGACATGCAACCAATATAGCAAGTTTGGGGTCTTATATGGACAGATTTAGGGATTTGCATCAAATCTCTCAAAGGGCACTTGTTGTTTGTTGAGTAGTGTAACATCTATATTATTTGTCAAACTCAATTTGACAGGTGCCACGTCCCTTTGATTGACCTCCCCACCCTACTAAACCCCCCACCACGCCCCCTCTTCCATCACCCCTATGTGACCTTAGCCGGGTGGAGGGGCGGGGATGCACTGTGAGCATTAGATATGTTTCCTTATCTTCTGACGTAGCTCTTAAGTTAGATTATGTTAACACATGCATCTTTTCTACCAACTACAGCAAAATATATGATGTACACATTCAAAACTTATAAGCTTATATATTAATTTGTCAAAAGAGTTCTGCATTTCTGCTTACAAACATAGCACAATTTACAAGTTTCTTTTACACCATAAAAATTCCTTTTTACAAACTCTGAAACTAAATCACAATTTTTTATTAAATCTATCTAATCTTTTTATATGACAAACCCCTTGCTAAATGGTATAGTAGAAATATGCAATAATGGCCACAATATGAAGAGATTATATCCTGCAATTTAATACTCTGATAACTGTCAGATTCAGTTTCTTAAAAAAAAAAAATATATATGTATATGTATAAATTCTTTAGGGAATATCCTTGCAGTTGGTGCAAATCCGTAACTATCAAAAAATATGACCTCCAGGCTCCTGATCAGGAGACAGGTTAAAAGCGACTAATGTATACCCATGACTAAACTTGTTGCAATCTATTAATAGAGCTGTATTAGATTTCTGCTTTCCAGAAATGTGAACTGGAGCAAAATATTCTCTGATAGCTGATAAAGTATCAACATTTGGCTGAAAGTGTCTTGCAGGTATCTGCTATCCATCCAGATACAAGGCTGTATGATTTATGTTGTAGTGCTGGAAGCATAGTAGGTTTTATTGGTAACTGACACTAAAAGCCTCATTATTCACAAAGCCTAATATCACAGCTTTGGGAATTTGACCCAGGAACAGATTCTTATGATTTCTAATTCGTGTACCAGAGGGTATACTTAGCTTGGATGTTAGAAGCGCTTGACTGTGGCCTATTCTGACGGCTGGTGAGACTTGGATTCTCTTTGCTGAATCTGAACTTTACGTATAATGTTCTTGATCACCAGACATTAGACAAAAGGCATCTTTATTTCGCAATAAATTTGATCTTCAAATCCAAACCATTTAGTAATAATTTCGGTTGATTGAATATGTCTCCAAAGATAGGGCCCAAAAGCTCTAGAGGTTTAGATTGGGCGGTTGCCTGCGCCCTCTTGTTGAATCCCAAATTCTCGCCATCAATATTGCGTCTGATGTTGTCCGGCTGAGTCTTTATAGAACAGGCCAGCTGTAAACTGGGAGGCCAGAGTCGAGGAACTGTAATTTAAATTAGTCTCAATGTAGGCTCTATAACTATAGAGGTTATGCAACTGCGAGATAAGGTAATCACCCAGGGTGATGTCCACCTGGTTGAAGAGTGTTGCTATAGGGTAATTAATAAGGCCAACACGGCCTCCAGCTAAAATGGCGGTATTATCCTGTTTCAGAATGCGACAGTTTTATGTACAAAAGGGTATTATTCATACCGTAATAATATTCACTACTACCCGATATAAAAAATTCCAGAGGGGCACCATCTGCAAGGGCAGCAATAGGCTGAACTTCTACAAAGAGTGATTTCAATACTGGTCTGTGTATGGGGAACGTCGAAAATATCCAATTCTGATTTGGTGCATTCTATAGAGTCGTCGTGTATGAATGCCACGATGCAGTATTAGATGTCCTCAGCAGCACATCTTACTGATTTCTGAACACGCTTTTACGCACCACCTTCTTAATCATAAGCATGGGGGGCAAAAAAGTGGCAGATTGCCTTTTTCTTTTGCATTGTTGTTTTGCAGCGTAAACTACTCCAGACCCCTTCTGCTCTTACACCGGATTGTTTATCTTATCTGTAATAGCCATTGAGACTGAGGTAAATGCATCTTTTACAATGTTTTTGACAGCATTTGCACACAGGTATATAGTCGGGCCTTGTATAGTGTATCGTGACAATTTTGTTGCTATTTCCGCTGATTTAAACACTCCTTAACCACCTCCGGACCGCCTAACGCACATGTGCGTTCCGGAGTTGGCAGCCCTGCGCACAGTCACGCATATATGCGTCATCTCGCGAGACGCGAGATTTCCTGTGAACGCGCGCACACAGGCGCGCGCGCTCACAGGAACGGAAGGTAAGCGAGTGGATCTCCAGCCTGCCAGCGGCGATCGCTCGCTGGCAGGCTGGAGATCCGAATTTTTTAACCCCTAACAGGTATATTAGACGCTGTTTTCATAACAGCGTCTAATATACCTCCTACCTGGTCCTCTGGTGGTCCCTTTTGTTAGGATCGACCACCAGAGGACTCAGGTAGGTCAGTACAGTCGCACCAAACACCACACTACACTACACCCCCCCCGTCACTTATTAACCCCTTATAAACCCCTGATCACCCATGATCACCCCATATAAACTCCCTGATCACCCCCCTGTCATTGATCACCGCCCTGTCATTGATCACCCCCCCCTGTCAGGCTCCGTTCAGACGTCCGTATGATTTTTACGGATCCACGGATACATGGATCGGATCCGCAAAACGCATACGGACGTCTAAATGGAGCCTTACAGGGGGGTGATCAATGACAGGCGGGTGATCACCCATATACACTCCCTGATCACCCCCTGTCATTGATCACCCCCCTGTCATTGATCACCCCCCTGTAAGGCTCCATTCAGACGTCCGCATGTGTTTTGTGGATCCTATCCATGGATCCGTAAAAATCATGCGGATGTCTGAATGGAGCCTTACAGGGGGGGTGATCAGTGACAGGGGGGTGATCACCCTGATCACCCCCTGTCATTGATAACCCCCCTGTAAGGCTCCATTCAGACATCCGCATGTGTTTTGTGGATCCGATCCATGTATCCATGGATCCGTAAAAATCATGCGGACGTCTGAATGGAGCCTTACAGGGGGGTGATCAATGACAGGCGGGTGATCACCCATATACACTCCCTGATCACCCCCTGTCATTGATCACCCCCCTGTCATTGATCACCCCCCTGTAAGGCTCCATTCAGACGTCCGCATGTGTTTTGTGGATCCTATCCATGGATCCGTAAAAATCATGCGGATGTCTGAATGGAGCCTTACAGGGGGGGTGATCAGTGACAGGGGGGTGATCACCCTGATCACCCCCTGTCATTGATAACCCCCCTGTAAGGCTCCATTCAGACGTCCGCATGTGTTTTGTGGATCCGATCCATGTATCCATGGATCCGTAAAAAATCATGCGGATGTCTGAATGGAGCCTTACAGGGGGGGTGATCAGTGACAGGGGGGTGATCACCCTGATCACCCCCTGTCATTGATAACCCCCCTGTAAGGCTCCATTCAGACGTCCGCATGTGTTTTGTGGATCCGATCCATGTATCCATGTATCCGTAAAAAATCATGCGGATGTCTGAATGGAGCCTTACAGGGGGGGTGATCAGTGACAGGGGGGTGATCACCCTGATCACCCCCTGTCATTGATAACCCCCCTGTAAGGCTCCATTCAGACGTCCGCATGTGTTTTGTGGATCCGATCCATGTATCTATGGATCCGTAAAAAATCATGCGGATGTCTGAATGGAGCCTTACAGGGGGGGTGATCAGTGACAGGGGGGTGATCACCCTGATCACCCCCTGTCATTGATAACCCCCCTGTAAGGCTCCATTCAGACGTCTGCATGTGTTTTGTGGATCCGATCCATGTATCCATGGATCCGTAAAAAATCATGCGGATGTCTGAATGGAGCCTTACAGGGGGGTGATCAGTGACAGGGGGGTGATCACCCTGATCACCCCCTGTCATTGATAACCCCCCTGTAAGGCTCCATTCAGACATCCGCATGTGTTTTGTGGATCCGATCCATGTATCCATGGATCCGTAAAAAATCATGCGGATGTCTGAATGGAGCCTTACAGGGGGGGTGATCAGTGACAGGGGGGTGATCACCCTGATCACCCCCTGTCATTGATAACCCCCCTGTAAGGCTCCATTCAGACGTCCGCATGTGTTTTGTGGATCCGATCCATGTATCCATGGATCCGTAAAAATCATGCGGATGTCTGAATGGAGCCTTACAGGTGTCATTGATCACCCCCTGTCATTGATAACCCCCCTGTAAGGCTCCATTCAGACGTCCGCATGTGTTTTGCGGATCCGATCCATGGATCCGTAAAAATTATACGGACATCTGAATGGAGCCTTACAGGGGGGTGATCAATGACAGGGGGGTGATCAGGGAGTCTATATGGGTGATCACCCCCCTGTCATTGATCACCCCCCTGTCATTGATCACCCCCCTGTCATTGATCACCCCCCTGTCATTGATCACCCCCCCCTGGTAAGGCTCCATTCAGACATTTTTTTTGGCACAAGTTAGCGGAAATTTTTTGTTTGTTTTTGTTTTTGTTTTTTCTTACAAAGTCTCATATTCTACTAACTTGTGTCAAAAATAAAATCTCACATGGACGCACCATACCCCTCACGGAATCCAAATGCGTAAACATTTTTAGACATTTATATTCCAGACTTCTTCTCACGCTTTAGGGCCCCTAAAAAGCCAGGGCAGTATAAATACCCCACATGTGACCCCATTTCGGAAAGAAGACACCCCAAGGTATTCCGTGAGGGGCATATTGAGTCCATGAAAGATTGAAATTTTTGTCCTAAGTTAGCGGAAAGTGAGACTTTGTGAGAAAAAAACAAAAAAAAAATCAATATCCGCTAACTTATGCAAAAAAATAAAAAATTCTAGGAACTCGCCATGCCCCTCATTGAAAACCTTGGGGTGTCTTCTTTCCAAAGTGGGGTCACATGTGGGGTATTAACCACCTCCGGACCGCCTAACGCACATGTGCGTTCCGGAGTTGGCAGCCCTGCGCACAGTCACGCATATATGCGTCATCTCGCGAGACGCGAGATTTCCTGTGAACGCGCGCACACAGGCGCGCGCGCTCACAGGAACGGAAGGTAAGCGAGTGGATCTCCAGCCTGCCAGCGGCGATCGCTCGCTGGCAGGCTGGAGATCCGAATTTTTTAACCCCTAACAGGTATATTAGACGCTGTTTTCATAACAGCGTCTAATATACCTCCTACCTGGTCCTCTGGTGGTCCCTTTTGTTAGGATCGACCACCAGAGGACTCAGGTAGGTCAGTACAGTCGCACCAAACACCACACTACACTACACCCCCCCCGTCACTTATTAACCCCTTATAAACCCCTGATCACCCATGATCACCCCATATAAACTCCCTGATCACCCCCCTGTCATTGATCACCGCCCTGTCATTGATCACCCCCCCCTGTCAGGCTCCGTTCAGACGTCCGTATGATTTTTACGGATCCACGGATACATGGATCGGATCCGCAAAACGCATACGGACGTCTAAATGGAGCCTTACAGGGGGGTGATCAATGACAGGCGGGTGATCACCCATATACACTCCCTGATCACCCCCTGTCATTGATCACCCCCCTGTCATTGATCACCCCCCTGTAAGGCTCCATTCAGACGTCCGCATGTGTTTTGTGGATCCTATCCATGGATCCGTAAAAATCATGCGGATGTCTGAATGGAGCCTTACAGGGGGGGTGATCAGTGACAGGGGGGTGATCACCCTGATCACCCCCTGTCATTGATAACCCCCCTGTAAGGCTCCATTCAGACGTCCGCATGTGTTTTGTGGATCCGATCCATGTATCCATGGATCCGTAAAAATCATGCGGACGTCTGAATGGAGCCTTACAGGGGGGTGATCAATGACAGGCGGGTGATCACCCATATACACTCCCTGATCACCCCCTGTCATTGATCACCCCCCTGTCATTGATCACCCCCCTGTAAGGCTCCATTCAGACGTCCGCATGTGTTTTGTGGATCCTATCCATGGATCCGTAAAAATCATGCGGATGTCTGAATGGAGCCTTACAGGGGGGGTGATCAGTGACAGGGGGGTGATCACCCTGATCACCCCCTGTCATTGATAACCCCCCTGTAAGGCTCCATTCAGACGTCCGCATGTGTTTTGTGGATCCGATCCATGTATCCATGGATCCGTAAAAAATCATGCGGATGTCTGAATGGAGCCTTACAGGGGGGGTGATCAGTGACAGGGGGGTGATCACCCTGATCACCCCCTGTCATTGATAACCCCCCTGTAAGGCTCCATTCAGACGTCCGCATGTGTTTTGTGGATCCGATCCATGTATCCATGTATCCGTAAAAAATCATGCGGATGTCTGAATGGAGCCTTACAGGGGGGGTGATCAGTGACAGGGGGGTGATCACCCTGATCACCCCCTGTCATTGATAACCCCCCTGTAAGGCTCCATTCAGACGTCCGCATGTGTTTTGTGGATCCGATCCATGTATCTATGGATCCGTAAAAAATCATGCGGATGTCTGAATGGAGCCTTACAGGGGGGGTGATCAGTGACAGGGGGGTGATCACCCTGATCACCCCCTGTCATTGATAACCCCCCTGTAAGGCTCCATTCAGACGTCTGCATGTGTTTTGTGGATCCGATCCATGTATCCATGGATCCGTAAAAAATCATGCGGATGTCTGAATGGAGCCTTACAGGGGGGGTGATCAGTGACAGGGGGGTGATCACCCTGATCACCCCCTGTCATTGATAACCCCCCTGTAAGGCTCCATTCAGACATCCGCATGTGTTTTGTGGATCCGATCCATGTATCCATGGATCCGTAAAAATCATGCGGATGTCTGAATGGAGCCTTACAGGGGGGGTGATCAGTGACAGGGGGGTGATCACCCTGATCACCCTGATCACCCCCTGTCATTGATAACCCCCCTGTAAGGCTCCATTCAGACGTCCGCATGTGTTTTGTGGATCCGATCCATGTATCCATGGATCCGTAAAAATCATGCGGATGTCTGAATGGAGCCTTACAGGTGTCATTGATCACCCCCTGTCATTGATAACCCCCCTGTAAGGCTCCATTCAGACGTCCGCATGTGTTTTGCGGATCCGATCCATGGATCCGTAAAAATTATACGGACATCTGAATGGAGCCTTACAGGGGGGTGATCAATGACAGGGGGGTGATCAGGGAGTCTATATGGGTGATCACCCCCCTGTCATTGATCACCCCCCTGTCATTGATCACCCCCCTGTCATTGATCACCCCCCCCTGGTAAGGCTCCATTCAGACATTTTTTTTGGCACAAGTTAGCGGAAATTTTTTGTTTGTTTTTGTTTTTGTTTTTTCTTACAAAGTCTCATATTCTACTAACTTGTGTCAAAAATAAAATCTCACATGGACGCACCATACCCCTCACGGAATCCAAATGCGTAAACATTTTTAGACATTTATATTCCAGACTTCTTCTCACGCTTTAGGGCCCCTAAAAAGCCAGGGCAGTATAAATACCCCACATGTGACCCCATTTCGGAAAGAAGACACCCCAAGGTATTCCGTGAGGGGCATATTGAGTCCATGAAAGATTGAAATTTTTGTCCTAAGTTAGCGGAAAGTGAGACTTTGTGAGAAAAAAACAAAAAAAAAATCAATATCCGCTAACTTATGCAAAAAAATAAAAAATTCTAGGAACTCGCCATGCCCCTCATTGAATACCTTGGGGTGTCTTCTTTCCAAAGTGGGGTCACATGTGGGGTATTTATACTGCCCTGGCTTTTTAGGGGCCCGAAAGTGTGAGAAGAAGTCTGGGATCCAAATGTCTAAAAATGCCCTCCTAAAAGGAATTTGGGCCCCTTTCTGCATCTAGGCTGCAAAAAAGTGTCACACATGTGGTATCGCCGTACTCAGGAGAAGTTGGGGAATGTGTTTTGGGGTGTCATTTTACATATACCCATGCTGGGTGAGAAAAATATCTTGGTCAAATGCCAACTTTGTATAAAAAAATGGGAAAAGTTGTCTTTTGCCAAGATATTTCTCTCACCCAGCATGGGTATATGTAAAATGACCCCCCAAAACACATTGCCCAACTTCTCCTGAGTACGGCAATACCAGATGTGTGACACTTTTTTGATGCCAAGGTGGGCAAAGGGGCACATATTCCAAAGTGCACCTTTCGGATTTCACCGGTCATTTTTTACAGATTTTGATTGCAAAGTACTTCTCACACATTAGGGCCCCTAAATTGCCAGGGCAGTATAACTACGCCACAAGTGACCCCATTTTGGAAAGAAGACACCCCAAGGTATTCCGTGAGGGGCATGGCGAGTTCCTAGAATTTTTTATTTTTTGTCGCAAGTTAGTGGAATATGAGACTTTGTAAGGAAAAAAGAGAAAAAAAAAAAATCATCATTTTCCGCTAACTTGTGACAAAAAATAAAAAATTCTAGGAACTCGCCATGCCCCTCACGGAATACCTTGGGGTGTCTTCTTTCCAAAATGGGGTCACTTGTGGCGTAGTTATACTGCCCTGGCAATTTAGGGGCCCAAATGTGTGAGAAGTACCTTGCAATCAAAATGTGTAAAAAATGGCCTGCAAAATCTGAAAGGTGCACTTTGGAATATGTGCCCCTTTGCCCACCTTGGCAGCAAAAAAGTGTGACACATCTGGTATCGCCGTACTCAGGAGAAGTTGGGGAATGTGTTTTGGGGTGTCATTTTACATATACCCATGCTGGATGAGAGAAATATCTTGGCAAAAGACAACTTTTTCCATTTTTTTTAACAAAGTTGGCATTTGACCAAGATATTTTTCTCACCCAGCATGGGCATATGTAAAATGACACCCCAAAACACATTCCCCAACTTCTCCTGAGTACGGCGATACCAGATGTGTCACACTTTTTTGCTGCCAAGGTGGGCAAAGGGGCACATATTCCAAAGTGCACCTTTTGGATTTCACCGGTCATTTTTTACACATTTTGATTGCAAAGTACTTCTCACACATTTGGGCCCCTAAATTGCCAGGGCAGTATAACTACCCCACAAGTGACCCCATTTTGGAAAGAAGACACCCCAAGGTATTCTGTGAGGGGCACGGCGAGTTCCTAGAATTTTTTATTTATTGTCGCAAGTTAGTGGAATATGAGACTTTGTAAGAAAAAAAAAAAAAAAAAAATCATCATCATTTTCCGCTAACTGGTGACAAAAAATAAAAAGTTCTATGAACTCACTATGCCCATCAGCGAATACCTTAGGGTGTCTACTTTCCGAAATGGGGTCATTTGTGGGGTTTTTCTACTGTTTGGGCATTGTAGAACCTCAGGAATCATGACAGGTGCTCAGAAAGTCAGAGCTGTTTCAAAAAGCGGAAATTCACATTTTTGTACCATAGTTTGTAAATGCTATAACTTTTACCCAAACCATTTTTTTTTTGCCCAAACATTTTTTTTTAATCAAAGACATGTAGAACAATAAATCTGGCGAAAAATTTATATATGGATGTCGTTTTTTTTGCAAAATTTTACAGCTGAAAGTGAAAAATGTCATTTTTTGGCAAAAAAATCGTTACATTTTGATTAATAACAAAAAAAAGTAAAAATGTCAGCAGCAATGAAATACCACCAAATGAAAGCTCTATTAGTGAGAAGAAAAGGAGGTAAAATTCATTTGTATGGTAAGTTGCATGACCGAGCGATAAACGGTGAAAGTAGTGTAGTGCAGAAGTGTAAAAAGTGCTCTGGTCATGAAGGGGGTTTCACCTAGCGGGGCTGAAGTGGTTAAAAGTTGTACAAAGCTAGCACCAACACACTGATGTTGAACTATATCCGTGTACACAAAAAGTGTATAAAAGCTACCATTTATATCGATATAAATGGGCTTTCTCTGTTCAAAAATGTTATTTGCTGAAGATGCCATTGACTCATACCTAAAATATGTAATAACTTTTCACTAGGAGCAATTTGTATGGTATGAGATTCGGTGGTATAAACAGTTCTTTTTACTGGATCAAAGCGTAGTTTATAGATTTCGCTTTATATTTTAAAATTATTAATCCAAATGTTGATTGCTTTTAGAACATCACAGACACGTGAATAAAATTCTGACCTGATATAATATTCTTTCATCTCCTCATCACGCTTTCCGATAAAATAAAGCACCTTCTTGGCTACCAAATGTGTACCAAGACACAGGTATGACATTTTTGTAAGACTGACCTCATAGGCTCCATTAAGATAGACAGGTTTAGCTAATTTAGTCGTGTAGGTTGAAATTGTGTTTTCTGGATAATATTTAGAAGATGCATTACTAGGCAGTGTTATATACAGTCGTGGCCAAAAGTTTTGAGAATGACACAAATATTAGTTTTCACAAAGTTTGCTGCTAAACTGCTTTTAGATCTTTGTTTCAGTTGTTTCTGTGATGTAGTGAAATATTACACGCACTTCATACGTTTCAAAGGCCTTTATCAAAAATTACATGACATTTATGCAAAGAGTCAGTATTTGCAGTGTTGGCCCTTCTTTTTCATGACCTCTGCAATTCGACTGGGCATGCTCTCAATCAACTTCTAGGCCAATTCCTGACTGATAGCAACCCATTCTTTCATAATCACTTCTTGGAGTTTGTCAGAATTAGTGGGTTTTTGTTTGTCCACCCGCCTCTTGAGGATTGACCACAAGTTCTCAATGGGATTAAGATCTGGGGAGTTTCCAGGCCATGGACCCAAAATGTTAACGTTTTGGTCCCCGAGCCACTTAGTTATCACTTTTGCCTTATGGCACGGTGCTCCATCGTGCTGGAAAATGCATTGTTCTTCACCAAGCTGTTGTTGGATTGTTGGAAGAAGTTGCTGTTGGAGGGTGTTTTGGTACCATTCTTTATTCATGGCTGTGTTTTTGGGCAAAATTGTGAGTGAGCCCACTCCCTTGGATGAGAAGCAACCCCACACACGAATGGTCTCAGGACTGATGGTAGCGCTCACCTTTTCTTCTCCGGACAAGCCTTTTTCCTGATGCCCCAAACAATCGGAAAGAAGCTTCATCGGAGAATATGACTTTGCCCCAGTCCTCAGCAGTCCATTCACCATATTTTCTGCAGAAGATCAATCTGTCCCTGATGTTTTTTTTGGAGAGAAGTAGCTTCTTTGCTGCCCTTCTTGACACTAGGCCATCTTCCAAAAGTCTTCGCCTCACTGTGCGTGCAGATGCGCTCACACCTGCCTGCTGCCATTCCTGAGCAAGCTCTGCACTGGTGGCACTCCGATCCCGCAGCTGAATCCTCTTTAGGAGACGATCCTGGCGCTTGCTGGACTTTCTTGGACGCCATGAAGCCTTCCTAACAAGAATCAAACCTCTTTCCTTGAAGTTCTTGATGATCCTATAAATTGTTGATTGAGGTGCAATCTTAGTAACCACAATATCCTTGCCTGTGAAGCCATTTTTATGCAACGCAATGATGGCTGCATGCGTTTCTTTGCAGGTCACCATGGTTAACAATGGAAGAACAATGATTTCAAGCATCACAGGTCAAGTCTGCCATTTTAACCCAATCAGCCTGACATAATGATCTCCAGCCTTGTGCTCGTCAACATTCTCACCTGATTTAACAAGACGATTACTGAAATGATCTCAGCAGGTACTTTAATGACAGCAATGAAATGCAGTGGAAAGTTTTTGGGGGGATTAAGTTAATTTTCATGGCAAAGAAGGACTATGCAATTCATCTGATCACTCTTCATAACATTCTGGAGTATATGAAAATTGCTATTATAAAAACTAAAGCAAACTTTTGAGCACTAAAATGGCTGTAAAAATGTCATGGAAAGGGCTAGAAGGCTGCAAGTGGCATCAAAATGTGGTTAAGAGCATGGCAAGTGCTCTGCAAACAAATGTGGATAGGGAAATTACTTTAAATAACATAAAATATGTAAAAATAAATAATAATCTTGATCTAGGCTGACGAGGTCCATATGGAGTAGGAGGTTGAGTAGGCGGTGGATGTGGCGGTGTAGGTGGAAGCAGCAGTGGAGGAGGAGGAGGTAGCCTACACTGCTTTTTGGTTTTAAATTTATTTTTATTTTTTTAAATTAGGGTACACCCCAAAACATTGGGAAATATAACCTGTGATAACCCCCTCCAGTCATGCTAAACACACTTTCAGACAATACACTGGCTGCAGGGCAGGCCAGCACCTCCAAGGGGTAAAGGGCAAGCTCAGGCCATGTGCCCAATTTGGAGACCCAGAGGTTGCAGGGGCTGACCCCTGTCAGTCAATTCGTGTAGGCATGTGCACACTTACTGTCCCACCATGTCGCACATCATGATGTTCACGATCCAATTTGATATCTGCTCTATCAACTTTTGATGTTCTTTTATGCGCCTACTATAGTGATAACAGGTGGCGGGGAATCAGGGTTCCAGGGCGGAGAGGGAGCCTGAGAAAAGGATACCACATGCAAGGGAGGTGAATGGATGAAATTAAATGTAATCGAGCGGAAATGTGGGACAAAGTATTGAAGCATAAGCTTCCAAGTTAAGGAAGGGGACGCGCGGCAATTACCCACTCCCGACTCGGGGAGGTAGTGACAATAAATAACAATACAGGACTCTTAAGAGCAACTCACCCATGCGTGCTGCAACTGAAGCTCCACTATCGCCTGCTGCTGCTCGCACAGTCTGGCCAGCATTTGCAAGGTGGAGTTCCACCTTGTGGGCATGTTGCATATGAGGCGGTGATCGAAGTTGCGCTGCAGCGCTGACAGGCGAGCAGCAGCAGGGTGAGAACGCCGAAAGCGCGCACAGACGGCCCGCACTTTATGCAGCAGCTCTGACATATCGGGGTAATTTTTAAGGAATCTCTGCACCACCAAATTCAGCACATGCGCCAGGCAAGGGATGTGCATCAAACCGGCTAGTCCCAGAGCTGCTACGAGATTTCGCCCATTATCGCACACCACCAGGCCGGGCTTGAGGCTCACTGGCACAATCCACTCATCAGTCTGTTGTTCAAGGCCCGTCCACAGCTCCTGCACGGTGTGGTGTTTGCTGCCTGGGCTTGTGGGCGAGGAACAAGTAGGATTCGTACAAGGAAGAGAAGGGAGACATAATATTACCCGGGTAGTTAACGCTGTCTGTTATGCTAGGAAAAAGAAAACATGCTTTAGTCCTACTGGGGACCGATGCCAAAAAGGCATTCGACAGAGTAAGCTGGACTTACATGCGTAGCGCGTTAATGGCCTTTGGTTTCCTACCAGAGTTTATAGCAGCTATTTTCTCATTGTATTCAGCTCCCACAGCCCGCATTATGGTTAATGGCTCCCTGTCCAACGCTTTCATAATTAGAAATGGTACGAGACAGGGATGCCCCCTCTCCCCCACGCTTTTCATATTAGTTCTAGAAACATTGCTGCTGAAAGTTAGACAGGACTCTGTCATCAAGGGAATCCAGCTAGGGGGCTTCATGCACAAGATGGCAGCCTTTGCTGATGATTTGCTATTGATGATCACCAATGCTAGTGTAGCCATGCCGAGGGTATTAGATATCTTCAAGACCTTTGGAGAAATCTCCAACTTTAAAATTAATCTTGAGAAATCTGAGGCCTTAGGGGTCTCGTTATCTCTCACCCAACTGAGACGGATTCAAAATTTGTCCCCTTTCAAATGTCCTACCTCTGCGATAAAATATTTAGGAGTATTGATACCAGCTAACCCCGCTCACATGTTTCGCCTAAATTACTCTCCCCTAGTCGCGAAAATACATATGTTTTTGAATAAATCCTTGATACCTAGGATTTCCTGGATAGGAAGGAAAAATTTGATAACTATATACATACTCCCCCAGTTATTATATATGCTTCGTTCCCTGCCAATCTCTGTACCTAAATTCTTTTTAGACAAGCTGAGGTCCATTATGGGGAAATACCTGTGGGTCAATAAGAAAGCTAGGTTACCCTACTCCCTACTTACGAGAAAGAAAAATCAGGGAGGGATTTTTCTTCCAGATATATACGCTTATGTCCATGCTATACATATGGAGAGGTGGTTAGCTTTGGTCAGACCATGTGATGCACTATTACATATACATATAGAAAGAGCAATACTAGGGAAACAGAGTGAGCATTTGTTATGGCACAAAGTTACTACACTTGGCGCTTCCGAACTTATAAGTGAAATTATCAAAAGCACTATTAAATGGTGTCAGAAATCTCCTGCGCTGAATCTTGGTAACAGCCACCTGTCCCCAGTAGCCCCACTCAATGTGTTACCTCATGTGCTCTCTGAAAAGATGGTTGAGACTAACCCGGTGTGGGATTCAGTCTCTGAGCTCAGAATAGGGGATCTCTCAAGGTCACCCGCCTCCTCTGACTATTACAAATCCCTTTTGGGTGAGGTGCCGAGGGTGGGAACTGCTATTCAAAAATGGGACTTTGAAGCCACGTGCAAGAGGTTTAAGTCATCTAAACACCTTCCACTGACAGATCCCACCTGTCTGGAGACCATAGCTCTATTACCAAAGCTACCACCTAAAAGTCTCTCACTAATATACAGACAGATCTTAGCAAAAAGAGACGATCAACCACCCCCTTACTTGAGGGATTGGGAGTCTGAATTAGGCATCAGATTAGATGAGCCTAGTATTGCTTTTACAATGTCTCACTCTCATGGGTTTTCCAGGTGTCCGGGTTCAGGAAAACTCACTTAAAATCCTCACAAGATGGTACCGCACGCCTGAATACCTGTATAAGATCCACCTAAATACGTCAAGTGAGTGTTGGAGATGCCTCGAGAGCAAAGGCAACATATCCCACATTTGGTGGTTTTGCCCTAAAATCAGGCAATTTTGGGTAACCATAGAGGATATCATTAATAAGATCTGTCCGAGCCACTTGACACTCACTGCACCATTGATATTATTATGGAAACCCGAAACTAACTTCATCCCCCATAAAAATGCTTTACAGACCCACATGATTACAGCAGCCAAGCTCCTCACTCCTGTGCTCTGGAGATCCCCTGACCCGCCAACCATATCCATGTGGTACGAGAAAATGAATCACCTATGTAGGATGGAGGAGTTGGCAGACTGGGAGACTCACAACAGGCAGGGGTTCCTGGACACTTGGCAACCTTGACTGACACATATTAGAGAACAATCGGGAACAGACACTCACACTGACATTCAGAGAATTCAAGGATCCCCTAAATAGATACGGGTCAGGAGCGGTCAGGCTCCTGACCCAGAGACAGTTGAGGAGGACATCAGTGATGTGCAGACAGTACTCGATGATGATTATGTAACTGATCGCACTTAGGAGTCGGGTGAATTAGGGGCTTCATCATCATCGGGAGAAGAGGGTGGCAGCTTGCCCGTGAGGCAGCGGTGGAGCAAGAAAGTTGTTAGCGTGGCTGGCATTCAGTAGGATGGCAGCAGTGGGAGGTCAGGAGCCAAACGTGCCCAGGGTAGACCACCCACTTCACAGGAGCCTACCTGCCCACAAAATATGGTGCTGGGGTTCACGGAAACAGCGGCGGTAACATAGTAACATAGTACATAAGGCAGAAAAAGACATTTGTCCATCCAGTTCGATCTGTCATCCTGCAAGTTGATCCAGAGGAAGGCAAAGAAATTCCTTCCTGACTCCAATCAGGCAATCAGAATAACTCCCTGGATCAACGACCCCTCTCTAGTAGCTATAGCCTGTAATATTATTACGCTCCAGAAATACATCCAGGCCCCTCTTGAATTCCTTTATTGTACTCACCATCACCACCTCCTCAGGCAGAGAGTTCCATAGTCTCACTGCCCTTACCGTAAAGAATCCTCTTCTATGTTTGTGTACAAACCTTCTTTCCTCCAGACGCAGAGGATGTTCCCTCGTCACAGTCACAGTCCTGGGGATAAATAGATGATGGGATAGATCTCTGTACTGACCCCTGATATATTTATACATATTAAGTAGATCTCCCCTCAGTCGTCTTTTTTCTAAAGTGAATAACCCTAATTTTGATCTTTCAGGGTACTGTAGTTGCCCCGTTCCAGTTATTACTTTAGTTGCCCTCCTCTGGTGTCAGTGCGGAGTGGCAGTCCAGAAAAGGAGTTGCGCTGCCTCACTTGGCTATATTTGACAAGTCTCTGATCAAGATAGGATACAACAGCTTTTTGGTGATGCCAAACAACGAAGTTCCACAGGATGATAATCTCGGACAAAAGGAGCGCCCAAATGTGGGTGTTGTATCCGCTCCTGATAAAGCTGATATGGCAAAACCTGGGTCGGGCGTTGTTATAACCACAAAGATTTTATCCTATTTTATGTCTACTGATTTTATACCTTTGTGAGTATAATAAAATCAATTATCATCGAAAACATTGGTGGACCTTCACCATGTGCCTTAACCTTTATATCTACAGAAGGGTGGTTTTGTGACCGAGATTTTCCTCCTGTGGAACTTCGTTGTTTGGCAACACCAAAAAGCTGTTGTATCCTATCCTGATCAAGGACTCGTCAAATATAGCCAAGTGAGGCAGCACAACTCCTTTTCTGGACTGACTTGTTAAATGTAAAAAAGCCCGCTTCACACAGTGGTCTGCAACGCCAAAAGAGAAGAAAACACAGTGGTGAACTTTCATTTTTATTTTATTTTGTTGATTTTATTTTTATTTTATTTTTCTTGATTGAAGAGAGTGCAGAGTGGCAGTTTTTTTGTTAAGCTGCTGGAGGAGGTGAACATGGCTATTTGTAGAATCTGTGAGCAGAAGGTAAAGCATGGCCAGAGTGCCAATGTTGGCACCATGGCCCTGTGTCAACATATGCAGCGTCACCATAAAGTGGCCTGCGAGAACCGTGGCTCTGATGTGGTGGTCCAGCCTGCATCACCCAGTGGCACGCACCCGATTTCAGGCAGTCAAGGCTCCACCACCTTAGCCGAAGGGAGCTATCTGTCCTTCCCATCATCTGCTGGTCCTGATGCTCCTGCTCCTTCTCCTCGTCAGTAATTCCGTCAGCAATTGATCACCTAAGCGATTGCCAGGAGACAATAGTTTGCGTGCACCCATCCAATTGTGCAGAGGCTGAATGTGCTCCTGGCCAAGTTGCTGGTGCTGCAGTCCCTCCCTTTCCAAGTGGTGGACTCTGCACCTTTCAGAGAACTGATGGCTTGTGCCGAGCCGAGCCCGAGCTTGTGCCGAGCCAAAAAGGCAGTACCAGCCCTGCACACACATGTAGAACAGAAGGTGGGCCATTCCTTGAGCCTGTTGGCGTCTGCCAAAGTGCACGGCAGCGCCGTGTGGAGCTTTAAATATGGTCAGGGATAATACAGGTCCTTTACGGCCCACTGGGTGAATGTGGTTCCTGCACAGCCCCCTTCACGTTCTCACGCCGTTGGTCCTGCGACAATGTCCGTCTCTGCCTCCTCATCCTCCACCGTTTCCTCAGCTTCCACTGCAGGGACGATTCACAGTGCCCCTCCAGCATACCAAATGTGTGTGGCAGTGTCACGCTGTTCTGCACCTCGTTTGCCTGGGAGAACGGAGTCACACAGGGGAGGAAATGCTGCTTGTCCTTCATCAAAAAATCAAATCCTGGCTTTTTTCGTGACAACTGAAAATCAGAACCATAAGACCGACAATGGGAAGTACATTGTATGGACAATGGTGTCTGAGAGAATACGACGCAACTGGTATCTCTTAAAAACTTTTGTAAAAGCACCACACTCACTCAGAAATTCTATTTTGAAAAATGCCAGTAACGATTTAATCAAGGCCATTGGGGAGATGGCTTTAAATATCTTAAAAGGTTGGCTGCCCCTAGAAGAACGCCAAAGAAATATCCTAAAAAAGTGTTGTAAAGCTATAAGAAAGCTGGGGGATAAAGCTTTAGCCGTAAAGAAAAAGAGGCGCATAGTGAATCAGATTTCGGATTTATAAGAACACTCCTGAGTTTTGCGATTACATTAATTGCTGGAAAATAATGGAGCATGCAGAAAAAATTTACTTGGTCCTCAGAAGTGAGCTGAATAAGTTAAAACAGATCCTTCCACCAACACCCAACATTCGTCAGAGCGCTATTTAATATCTTGATGATGAAATTAATAGGATTTTACAGAGCAGAAACATACCAGACAATGTTAAAATAAAAAGGTACACAGATGTTCTGCAAAGATACTTGGTTCATGCTAAACAGGACGCAAAAGAACTAGCGACTTTAAATCTTGTTGCATCTTCAACTCCTGATCATCACCACCAGCCACATTTAATACCTGATAAGACCGACACCACCTGTGAAATTGTAAATCAGGTCAATCCACGTTTTAAAAATAAATGCACCATATTTTTATTAAATAGGATGCTACAAAAGCCTGATATCGCATCGTGGCATGATAATGCTGAATTTATTTACAAGGGCAATGTAATTCCTGGATCTAATATGCTTGACTTGGTGCATAATACAACACAAAACCATGGCATGACCAAAAGGAATGTACCTCCTGGATGGGACACATTTATGCATGCAATGGCTGAGTTAAATATCCCCTCTACAGTTTTCGGCAATTGCAATACCAGAGAAATTCTAAATGGTATAAAAATGAATCTAAATCAGCCTTCTGATACACCACCACCACCACCACAAAACAAACCTGGCTCTCTTCCTTTTCCATCCGTTGGCCTAACACGAGCAACCTTACTATCTAAAAAAGCAATTTACCTCTGTTACACTCTGCATAGTTAAGTCTGTAAACACATTTCATTTTGTAAAAAGGAATTTTTATGGTGCCAAAAAAACTTGTCAATTGTGCTGTGTTTATAAGCAGAAATGCAGAGCTCTTTTGACAAATGAATATATAAGCTTAGAAGTTTTGAATATGTACATCATATATTTTGCTGTAGTTGGTAGAAAAGATGCATAATCTAATTTAAGAGCTATGTCAGAAGATAAGGAAACATATCTACTGTAATGCTCACAGTGCACCCCTGCCCTTCCACTCTGCTAATAGTGATAATTGTAAGTTGTAACATTAAAAAAAAGCTGGTTATTGTTTTATTCCTATGCTTTAAATAGATAGTAGTGTGTGATATATACTTAATATAAACCGCTGATGATTAATAAAGCTTTTTAAACTTTTTAATTTTGTCATAGTCTGTTTTTTTATGATTTTATTATTAACGATTCTAAGAGGTTCATAAGATTTTAATAGATTCATACAAGATATTCATGCGATTTCAAGAAATTCATACAAGTGATTAATTTAATACAAGAGATTCATATAAGAGATTCATAATATTTTAATAAATTCATACAAGAGGTTCATACAACCTTAATATAATTTTATTTTAAAGATATTAAAACTTAATTGAATTACTCCAAGAAGTAAGTCACGCCTATGGGCGTAATACTTTTGAGTAGGCAGCTTCAGTCCTTAGACTAAAACTCATTCTGCTTTCAGCAACACACAGGAACAGACCTCTCTCCACAAACACACACACACACAGAAAATCATACTTATTCAATGTAGTAAAAAGACTGTGCTACATATGGTGACCCCTCCAGGACTGATGGTAGCACTCACCTTTTCTTCTCCGGACAAGCCTTTTTCCTGATGCCCCAAACAATCGGAAAGAGGCTTCATCAGAGAATATGACTTTGCCCCAATCCTCAGCAGTCCATTCACCATATTTTCTGCAGAAGATCAATCTGTCCCTGGTGTTTTTTTTAGAGAGAAGTGGCTTCTTTGCTGCCCTTCTTCACACCAGGCCATCTTCCAAATGTCTTCGCCTCACTGTGCGTGCAGATGCGCTCACACCTGCCTGCTGCCATTCCTGAGCAAGCTCTGCACTGGTGGCACTCCGATCCCGCAGCTGAATCCTCTTTAGGAGACGATCCTGGCGCTTGCTGGACTTTCTTGGACGCCCTGAAGCCTTCCTAACAAGAATTGAACCTCTTTTCTTGAAGTTCTTGATGATCCTATAAATTGTTGATTGAGGTGCAATCTTAGTAGCCACAATATCCTTGCCTGTGAAGCCATTTTTATGCAACGCAATGATGGCTGCACGCGTTTCTATGCAGGTCACCATAGTTAACAATGGAAGAACAATGATTTCAAGCATCACAGGTCGTCTGCCATTTTAACCCAATCAGCCTGACATAATGATCTCCAGCCTTGTGCTCGTCAACATTCTCACCTGAGTTAACAAGCCGATTACTGAAATGATCTCAGCAGGTCCTTTAATGACAGCAATGAAATGCAGTGGAAAGTTTTTTTGGGGATTAAGTTAATTTTCATGGCAAAGAAGGACTATGCAATTCATCTGATCACTCTTCATAACATTCTGGAGTATATGCAAACTGCTATTATAAAAACTTAAGCAGCAACTTTTCCAATTTCCAATATTTATGTAATTCTCAAAACTTTTGGCCACGACTGTATATATATATATATATATATATATATATTTTATTTATTTATTTTATATATTATTAAAGAAACTACCCACTTTATTATTATAGACACAATCAGATAGCTGAGATGAATTCTAGGGATAGAGGAAAGCTACCAGTATCCTCTTTTCCCCAGGACCTACCTTCTCAAAGTTGTTGCAGGGACCCCCATATTCAATCATCTGGTAGCATCTTGCTGCTGTGTGAGCAGGTAATATTTGAAAGTATCCGTACGGTGGGCCCCAAAATAAATTTTACTGGTGGACCCTAGGCCCCCCAGACCAACACTATTACTGAGACATGGGAGCGTCTGATGTGCAACGCTAGGCTCCGCCCCCCCACGCTCCTGCACGCTGGCCGTCTGTCCGCTCGCCGCTGCCGCTGACCGCTGATCCGATGCTTGCGGTCACCGCAGACCTGTTGCCGTGCCCGATGCTGTGCCCGCTTTGAGACGCCTTGTGGGACCCCCGATGTCGATGCTGAGGCTGAGGTTCCCGTCCGGCCCTGATTCGCTGGGAGAGGCTAGAAGTTGGAGGTGATATCATGAATGAATGGTTGTTGTAACTGACTGTTTGCTATAATATTGTCGGCAAGATCTTAAATCTGAGGGTTAGCATATTGCTGGACCTAAGGTTCGCATATGATAAGCACATCAGTGTAACGTGGAGGGGGGAAGGTGAGGGAAGGGAGGGGAAAAGAAGGACAAAATCTAAAATGCCACCCAAAAAAAAGGAGGAACAGCGCGGCCCTACGGGGAGTACCGCCAGGCGATCAGTAACAGGGTTAGAGAGCAGGTCTAAACAACAGGGTTTAAATAAGTTCTTGGTTCCGAACCCGCCTGGGTCTAGATCCCCACAAAAAGAAAAAACTATAGACGTCGGGCCTCAAGGCTCGACGCATGAGAATGGGTCTGCGGGGGGAGGGCGAGAGAGGGGAATCTCGGCGACATTTACAGAAACAGATGCAAGAATGATGCAGGACATATTTTGCATTGTCTCAAGGATGGAAAATTTAATGGGCAATATAGTGACGCAGCTTGGGGCAGTGCAAATGGATGTTACTGTAAGACGGGACGAGATGGAGAAAGTAAGGCAGCGCTTGCATGAGATGGAGAAAAGGATTCCAGTCCTGGAACACTCTGTTCAGAATTTAGAGAAGGAGGTGGTACTTTTAAAACAGATAAATGGCAAGATGGAACAAAAACTAACTAATCAAGAAGATCCAATATAAGATGTGTAGGGATCCCAGAGCGTGCAGAGGGGGATAATTGTATTGAATTTATGGAGAAATGGATAAGGGAGAATTGTAAAGAGGGTATTCTCTCCCCCCTGTTCACAGGGTCCCTACAAAAAATAGGGTCCCAGGGGATTATCCTAGACCGATATTGGTGAAATGTCTATTAGCTAAGGACCGCAATATAATAATAGCCGATGCTAGAAATTCTGAAAAGATACAAGGTGAAAAGATAAAAAAAAATCCAGATTACTCAGCTAATACTAATGCCCGTAGAAGAGATTTTATAACTGTACAAAAAAGGGAGGCAGGTCTAAAGTACAGCTTCCTTTTTCCGGCAAAATTAAGAGTGGAATACAAAGGAAAGAGTGTTTTTTTCTAGACTCCGGAAGAGGTTAGCGAGTGGGCGAACGGGGAGGGCCTTTGAGGCTGGGGGTGGCAGAGAGGAAAGGAGCCTTTATGCTAGGTTATGGAGTCGCCCCGACTGCTGGTCAGCAGAGGGGGGGGGACTATTTAGGGTGGGGGGGTATCTATGGGATGAGGGAGAGGGGACGTGTTTTTTTTTTTGTTGTTGTTTGTTTTTCTCTTCCCTCTCTGGTAGATGGTTAGGATCCTTTCGTTGAATGTGAGAGGTCTGCGAGAGAGAGTTAAGAGATATGCTATCCTTGAGTGGATGAAGAGGTTCTTGCCAGCCATCATCTGTCTTCAAGAGACCCACTTGGATAAGGAATCATTAAGGTGGTTGGAGAGGAGATGGATGGTGGAAGGGTACCATTCCGTATATACTACTTATTCTAGAGGGGTCTCAATCTTGATACATAATAAGATTAAATTTGAGTGTGTGGTATGTGAGGCCGATGGCTATGGCAGATACCTCTTTCTACACTGTAACATAGAAGGGATTAAAACCGTAATTGCTAATATATATATTCCACCACCATATAAGCCAGATGTCTTGTATCAATTGCACAGATTTATGTTGAATAGACAAGAGTGTATAATGATTGCGATAGGAGACTATAATGCGGTAATGGATCCACTCAGGGATAGAACGTCTAGCAAAGGGGGAAGAACACAAAATGCAGATTTTCTTAAACTAGCCCAGGAATTTAACTGGGTGATGTTGGGCGTTTTCAGAACCCGGATGAAGCCATGTATTCCTGTTATTCTAAAACACATCAAACTTGGTCAAGAATAGATATGGTCCTGGGAAACAAAAATGTAATGTCCCAAAATAGGATCAGGATAAAGTACATACCCATGGCCCTATCAGATCATAGTGCAGTGGTAATCGAACTAGATCTGAATAAAAATAATATTTTGCCATTGTTTAAGTTCAATTCCCACTGGCTACCACTGATCCCAGATAAAGAGAGTATAATCGAAGAATAAAAAAAAAAAAAATTTAAGGAAAATAATGACTCAGCTAGTAGGTTAATTGTCTGGGACACTGCCAAGGCATATTTGAGAGGATTGTTGTTTAAAAAAGGTGAACCACTGGAAAAAAAAAAGTGCTAGAGAAAGCGGTAATGTACTGGGAAAAAAAACTACAAGAAGCAAGAATAGCATGTATAACCCCTTAAGGACACAGCCCTATTTCACCTTAAGGACCAGGCCATTTTTTGCAAATCTGACCAGAGTCACTTTAAGTGCTGATAACTTTAAAACGCTTTGACTTATTCAGGCCATTCTGAGATTGTTTTTTCGTCACATATTGTACTTCATGACACTGGTAAAATGAAGTCAAAAAAATTATTTTTTTTGCACCAAAAAATACCAAATTTAACAAAAATTTGGAAAAATTAGCAAATTTCAAAGTTCCAGTTTCTCTACTTCTGTAATACATAGTAATACCCCCAAAAATTTGGATGACTTTACATTCCCCATATGTCTACTTCATGTTTGAATTATTTTGGGAATGATATTTTATTTTTTGGGGATGTTATAAGGCTTAGAAGTTTAGAAGCAAATCTTGAAATTTTTCAGAAATTTACAAAAACTCAATTTTTAGGGACCAGTTCAGGTCTCAAGTCACTTTGCGAGGCTTACATAATAGAAACCACCCAAAAATGACCCCATCTAAGAAACTACACCCCTCAAGGTATTCAAAACTGATTTTGAATACGTTGTTAACCCTTTAGGTGTTGCACAAGAGTTATTGGCAAATGGGGAGGAAATTTGAGAATTTAATTTTTTTGTCTAATTTTTCATTTTAACCCATTTTTTCCACTAACAAAGCAAGGGTTAACAGCCAAACAAGACTGTATCTTTATTGCCCTGACTCTGCCGTTTACAGAAACACCCCATATGTGGCCGTAAACTACTGTACGGCCACACAGCGGGGCGTAGAGTGAAAGGTGCGCCGTTTGGTTTTTGGAAGGCTGATTTTTATGGACTGGTTTATTTACACCATGTCCCATTTGAAGCCCCCTGATGCACCCCTAGAGGAGAAACTCCCTAAAAGTGACCCCATCTAAGAAACTACACCCCTCAAGGTATTCAAAACTGATTTTACATACGTCGTTAACCCTTTAGGTGTTGCACAAGAGTTATTGGCAAATGGCGATGAAATTTGAGAATTTCATTTTTTTGCCTAATTTTCCATTTTAACCCATTTTTTCCACTAACAAAGCAAGGGTTAACAGCCAAACAAGACTGTATCTTTTTTGCCCTGACTCTGCTGTTTACAGAAACACCCCATATGTGGCCGTAAACTACTGTACGGCCACACAGCGGGGCGTAGAGGGAAAGGTGCGCCGTTTGGTTTTTGGAGGGCTGATTTTTATGGACCGGTTTTTTGACACCAAGTCCCATTTGAAGCCCCCCTGATGCACCCCCAGATTATAAACTCCATAAAAGTGACCCCATCTAAGAAACTACACCCCTCAAGGTATTCAAAACGGATTTTACAAACTTTGTTAACCCTTTAGGTGTTGCACAAGATTTAATGGAAAATAGAGATACAATTTCAAAATTTCACTTTTTTGGCAGATTTTCCATTTAAATTTTTTTTTTCCAGTTACAAAGCAAGGGTTAACAGCCAAACAAAACTCGTTATTTATGGCCCTGATTCTGTAGTTTACAGAAACACCCCATATGTGGTCGTAAACTGCTGTACGGGCACACGGCAGGGCGCAGAAGGAAAGGAATGCCATACGGTTTTTGGAAGGCAGGTTTTGCTGGACTGTTTTTTTTTACACCATGTCCCATTTGAAGCCCCCCTGATGCACCCCTAGAGTAGAAACTCCAAAAAAGTGACCCCATTTTAGAAACTACGGGATAGGGTGGCAGTTTTGTTGGTACTAGTTTAGGGTACATATGATTTTTGGTTGCTCTATATTACACTTTTTGTGCGGCAAGGTAACAAGAAATAGCTTTTTTGGCAGCGTTTTTTATTTTTTTATTTACAACATTCATCTGACAGGTTAGATCATGTGGTAATTTTATAGAGCAGGTTGTCACGGACGCGGCGATACCTAATATGTATACAATTTTTTTTATTTATGTACGTTTTACACAATGATTTCATTTTTAAAACAAAAAAAATGTTTTAGTGTCTCCATAGTCTAAGAGCCATTGTTTTTTCAGTTTTTGGGTGATTATCTTAAGTAGGGTCTCATTTTTTGCGGGATGAGATGACGGTTTGATTGGCACTATTTTGGTGTGCATATGACTTTTTGATCGCTTGCTATTACACTTTTTGTGACGTAAGATGACAAAAAATGGCTTTTTTTACACCGTTTTTATTTTTATTTTTTTACGGTGGTCACCTGAGGGGTTAGGTCATGTGATATTTTTATAGAGCCGGTCGATACGGACGCGGCGATACCTAATATGTATACTTTTTTTTTATTTATGTAAGTTTTACACAATGATTTCATTTTTGAAACAAAAAAAATGATGTTTTAGTGTTTCCATAGTCTAAGAGCCATAGTTTTTTCAGTTTTTGGGCGATTATCTTAAGTAGGGTCTCATTTTTTGCGGGATGAGATGACGGTTTGATTGTTACAATTTTGGCGTACATGCGACTTTTTTGATCACTTTTATTACCTTTTTTTGGGAAGTAAGGTGGACAAAATTTCAATTTCATCATAGTTTTTTATTTTTTATTTTTATGGCGTTCACCGTTCGGGTAAAGTAACATGACCGTTTTATAGATCAGGTCGTTACGGACGCGGCGATACCAAACATGTGTAGGGAATTTTATTTTTTTAATTTTTAATCAGTGATAAATGTGTTTTTTGATTTTTACCTTTTTTTCACTTTTTTTTTGACCCAGACCCACTTGGTTCTTGAAGATCCAGTGGGTCTGATGTCTGTATAATACAGTACAGTACAATATATATTGCACTGTACTATATTTTACTTACACTGAACAGATCTATGCTTTCAGCACAGATCTGTTCAGCACCATGGACAGCAGGACGCCTGAGAGGCGTCCTGTTGCCATGGGAACCTTCCCCGTCTGCTCAGTTATGGTCAGAACTGCGCAGACGGGGAAGGGTAAGGACGGGGCTCTGGGGGGGGCTGTCTGGGGGCTCTCTCCCTCTCCATCGGGGGGCTGCAAAGGCACTGCAGCCCCCCGATCGGAGAGGGAGGGAGCTCCTTCTTACTGTTAACTTTTTCCATACAGCGGTCCGTACGGACCGCTGTATGGAAAGGGTTAAACGGCTGACATCGCATCACCGATGTCAGCCGTTTATACCAGGGTGCCAGCAATGTGCTGGCACCCTGGTATACCCACTGTACACCAACGATTACGCAATAGGAGGCGGGCGGGGGATCGCGATCCCGCCTGCCGCACCGCCCGCCTCCCGCACCGCCCCCACCGCCCGCAACACCCCCCCTGCACCTCCCACCGGGCTAAAATCATTCAGAGGTGCAGGGGGGGGTGATAAATATATATTTTCGCCACACTAAAGTTTCTGATCGCCGCGGTCAGGGACCGCAGCGATCAGAAACTGCAGAAAGCGCAACAAACCGCAGGTCTGAATTGACCTGCGGTTTGTTGCGATCGCGGACATGGGGGGGTCACGGGACCCCCCCGCGCATTTAGCCGAGGTGCCTGCTCAATGATTTGAGCAGGCACCTTGTTCCGATCACAGCCGGCCGCATGGCAGTGATCGGAACAACACATGACGTACCGGTACGTCATGTGTCCTTAAGGACTCGGGAAACATGCCGTACCGATACGTCATGTGTCCTTAAGGGGATAAGGTACCCCACTGATTGTAATAAGAGAGTCTGGGAGGAAGAACAGGAAAAGTTAAAAATACATCAATTAGATAGAAGTAGGAAATAATTACTTTTTCAAAGGATCCGGTCAGCCTCAGAGGGTGAAAAGGTTGGTAAAATCTTAGCAAGTATAGTATGAAATCAAAGAGGGATACCAGGACCAAAAAGAATATTTAGAAAAAGAAATATCGGTGGTGGAAATAAATGAGGTTCTGGGGAAGGTAAAATCTGAAAAAGCACCAGGTGGTGATGGGCTCCCCTTTGAAATATACAAAACCTTCTCTCAGGTGTTAGTACCAGAGTTAAAAATAACACTGAATGAGGCCCAAAAACTAGGAGATCTACCGGATTCCATGAAAGAGGCAATTATCACATTAATTCCAAAAAAGGGGAAAGAACAATTAGATCCCGGGTCATACAGGCCAATATCTCTCCTAAACACGGATGTTAAAATTCTGGCAAAGGTTTTGGCTGATAGGCTGTCGAAGGTTATTAAAGTAGTAATAAATGAAGATCAGACAGGTTTTATACCCGGTAGAACGATATACTCAAATATAAGAAGGTTGTTCCTTAACCCCTTCACGACTGCAATCTGTATATATAAGTGATAGCTGCCCCGTGCAGCTACCACATATATAAACGTTTTGGCAGCTCTTTAATCCAAGCGCTGCAAAGCGCTTGGATTAAAGCTTCTGCCCCTGCCCTGTATGCTGTCACGGACAGCATACAGTGCAGTAATGCCGGCAAGGGACCAATCAGAGTGGACCCTTGCCGGCAATCGATCCGATTGGTTAGTCTGTGCAGACTAACCAATCGGATCGTGGCAGTGTTAAAATGCCGGTTTCAGGCTCTTATCTGCGCTCTGCAGATCAGAGCCTGAAATCGGTAATGTGTCCTGAAGCCCCCGATCTGTGCCCCCTTCTTGAAGCCCCCGATCTGTGCCCCCTTCTTGTTCTTGTCCTTCTTATCCTGCCCCCAATGCGGTTCGCCCCCTCCTGCCCCGATCTGTGCCCCCTTCTTGTCCTTCTTCTTATCCTGCCCCCGATGCGGTCCGCCCCCTCCTGCCCGATCTGTAATGTGTAAAATGCTGCCCCCACTCCCCCGTTCCAGCGCTGCCCCCTGCCCCCGATGTGGTCCCCCTTCTGTGTGTGATGGCGGCGGCTCCATTCCTGAGCCGCCACCATCAGCAGCGTGTGTCAGCTCTATGCTGACACTGCTGTAACCCCATAGATGCCGCAGTAGCGGCATCCATGGGGTTAATAGAGGGAGGGGGCTCCCTCTCTCAACCATCAGGGCTGCTGCGATCGCAGCGCCCGATGGTTGCCATGGCAACCGAACGCTTTGCAAAGGCATCCGGTTGCCATGGCATAGGCGTCCGGTGCTGCCACCTACAGGGCATCTGATTGTATTATACTTTGCAATGCAAGAGCATTGCAAAGTATAGTACAACCATCAGGCCCACTGGATCTTCAAGATCCAAGAGGGAACTGATAAAAAAAAAAGTTAAAATAAATAAATAAAAATGTAAAAAATAAATTTCCTTTTCCTATAAAAAAAGCAAAAAAACAAACAAAAACCACACATATTAGGTGTCACCGCGTCCGTAACGACCATCTCTATAAATATATCACATCATCAACCTCGTCCAATAAACACCATAAAAAATAAAAACGGTGTAAAAAAATAACCAATTTTTGTCACCTTACATCACAAAAAGTGCAACACCAAGCGATCAAAAAAGGCGTATATACCCCAAAATAGTACCAATCAAACCGTTACCTCATCCCGCAAAAAATGAGCCCATATTTAAGACAATCGCCCAAAAAATAAAAAAGCTATGGCTCTCAGACTATGGAGACACTAAAACATCATTTTTTTGGTTTCAGAAATTCTATTATTGTGTAAAACTTAAATAAATAAGAAAAAGTATACATATTGGGTATTGCCACGTCCGTAACGATCTGCTCTATAAAACTGTGACATGACCTAATCTCTCCAAAACAGCCAATTTTTTGGCCACCTTGCCCCATAAAGTGTAATAATGAATGATCAAAAAATCCTATGTACCCAAAAATGGTACCAATAAAAACCTGAACTCTTTCTGCAAAAAATGAGCCCATGCACAAGACGATTGGTAGAAAAATAAAAAACATATGGCGTTCAGAAAACCATACGGTGTTCCTTTCCTTCTGCGCCCTTACATCAGTTTATGACCACATGTGGGGTGTTTCTGTAAACCGCAGAATTAGAGTAATAAATATTGAGTTTTGTTTGGCTGTTAACCCTTAATGTGTTAAAGAAAAAAATGTAATAAAATAGAAAATCTGCACAAAAAGTGAAATTTACAAATTTCGTCTCCATTTTCATTTAATTCTTGTGGAACACCTAAAGGGTTAATAACGTTTGTAAAATTGGTTTTAAGTAACTTGAGGGGTGTAGTTTCTACAATGGGGTCATTTATGGGGGTGTTCCACTATGTAAGCCCCACAAAGTGACTTGAACTGAACTAGTCCTTAAAAAGTGGGTTTTGGAAGTTTTCTTAAAAATTTTAAGAATTGCTTCTAAACCAGTATTTCCCAACCAGTGTGCCTCCAGCTGTTGCAAAACTACAACTCCCAGTATGCCCGCACAACCAAAGGCTGTCCGGGCATGCTGGGAGTTGTAGTTTTGCAACAGCTGGAGGCACACTGGTTGGGAAACACTGTTCTAAACTACTAAGCCTTGTAACGTCCTAAAAAAATAAAATAACATTTCCAAAATGATGCCAACATAAAGTAGACATATGGGGAATGTTATGTAATAAATATTTTATAAGGTATCACTTTCTGTTTTAGAAGCAGAAAAATTTAGAAAATTGAAAATTATTAAATTTTTTGGGTAAATTTGGGATTTTTTCATAAATAAAGGTGATATATATTGAATCAAATTTATGACTGTCATGAAGTACAATTTGTCACGAGAAAACAGTCTCAGAATGGCTTGGATAAGTAAAAGTGTTCCAAAGCTATTACCACTTAAAGTGACGCATGTCAGATTTGTAAATTTTGACCTGGACACTGGGGCATCAATGAAAGGGTTAATATTGAAGCCAACAGATTAGAAGCAGGGGAGAAAGCGGTACTTTCACTGGATGCTCAAAAGGCATTTGATTGTATTGAATGGGAGTATTTATGGGCAGTATTAAAAAGGATTGGTATAGGGGAGGGATTTATAAGATGGATTCAGCTTATATATCTTAATCCAAGGGCTAGAGTAGTGGTGGATGGGAGCTTGTCCCTGCCAATTGCCCTTTACCGCGGCACTAGGCAGGGATGCCCTCTCTCCCCATTACTATTCGCTATCGCAATTGAGCCTCTGGCAAGTATAATAAGAGATGATAGGGAGATTAAAGGGTTTCAATACGTGGACGGAGAAGAAAAATTGTTAATGTACGCGGACAATATTTTATTTTTTCTGCACAATACCGGGGATCAGTTTAATAGAGTGATAGAAATAATAGATAAGGTTTTTTTTTCAGGTTTAAATATTAATTGGGGGAAATCACATATGTTGTTATTAGCAGACGGACAAACACAGGGAGATTCAAGGGTGCACGTCCTTGAAAAACACAAGAATTTTAAATATCTAGGCATACAAATTTCTGGAAATATAGAAGAATATGAAAAACTAAATGTACTCCCCTTAATAAAAGAACTTAGAGCCAAAATACATATTCTACGTTTTACTAAATGCCCCATTGAGATAACCGCAGAATATCTTTAAGCTATTCGATAGCCTAATGGGGGATTTAATTTGGAAAGGCGCTATTCCTCGGATAAAGAAAGAAGTGCTGCAGCTCCCAGTGCGAGAGGCAGGACTAGCGGTTCCGAATTGGCTTTTCTATTATTTAATAACACAATACGGTCACATAGAAGGTAGTTTAAATGGCTTAGCGGGTAGGCAGGAATTAAATAGATTGGGGTGGAAAGAGGAATGTAATCACTTAGAGGTGTTGGAATCAGGTACATTGGGGAAAAATAATACAGGCAATAGAATACTAAATTCACAGGAGTATATATGGGTGGAAATAAAAAAAAAATATTAGAGATCAAAGGGTTCTTGCACTATACACCTATTTGGAAAAACTTCAATTTAAAGGAACTGCAAACGATTAGGATCTATATAGACTGGGAAAAAGGGATAAAATATTTAGACCAGATATTTGAGGAGGATAAGTTGAAAGACTTTAATACACTGGCCAGGGAGTTTGGGATCCCCCAAAAGGATATGTATAAATACTTTCAGCAGGAGGATAAGTACAGAAGGAAATCAGATATGTTGTATAAATTTACTAACGCAGGGGAAAGAGGAGGAATAACCGCAAGGAGATATAAGATTTTGATGGAGGGAAAGAGAAAACGGATTATAATGCTTGCCGGGAAAAAATGGGAGAAAGAATTAGAATCTTTTACGGAAGAGAAATGGAAAGATGCCCTTAGAAGTTATGCTAGGGTCTTGGACAGGGGCTCACACAAGATCTTACAGTTTTTTATAGTTCATAGACTACATAGATCCCCGTGGATGCTGAATAGAAAGGGTGTGAGAGCTTCAGATAAGTGCCCAAAATGTAGGGGAGAGAGAGCAGACTTAAAGGGAACCTGTCACCGGGATTTTGTGTATAGAGCTGAGGACGTGAGTTGCTAGATGGTCGCTAGCACATCCGCATTACCCAGTCCCCATAGCTCTGTGTGCTTTTATTGTGTAAAAAAAACGATTTGATACATATGCAGATTAACCTGAGATGAGTCCTGTCCCTGACTTATCTCACGTACAGGACTCATCTCAGGTTAATTTGCATATGTATCAAATCGTTTTTTTCACACAATAAAAGCACACAGAGCTATGGGACCTGGGTATTGTGGATGTGCTAGCGGCCATCTAGCAACCCATGTCCTCAGCTCTATACACAAAATCCCGGTGACAGGTTTCCTTTAATACACTGTTTCTGGAGATGCCCCAGATTGTTCAGATATTGGACAGAAATAGCAGAGACTGTATTTCTATTCTTGAAGGTTCAAATATCTGAAGATCCAGTAACTTGCATATTAGGGGCAACCGAACATCTGAAGTTAAATAAAAAGATAAGATTGGTCCTGAGTAAAGTATTATTCCAAGCTAGACTCCTCATACTTAGGAAATGGGTATAGGAAGACTCCCCCCCCCCCCCCCCCCCGACAGCGGGTCAGTGGAGAAAAGCAATCGATAATTTGATTAAAGAAGAACGGGTGATGGAGGGCTATAGTAAAAAATCATAAAATCTTGACGAAATATGGAAAAAATTGTTATTATAGGGCTGGACACGTGTTAAATTTTATTTATTTTTTCTTCGTCCCCCCCCCCTCTTCCCCAAGGGTGGTGGGTGGGTATTAAATAAAGGGGATTGGTAAGGGAGAAAAAACCTGTAATTTCATTTATTAATTGTTAATCTGGATTTTTTTTATTAAAGTTGATGTGTTTCGTGTACAGATGTATATGTTCCTATAAAACTGAAATTAAAAGATTTATATAAAAAAAAGAGACGATGGTTCATAGGGAGTAATTACTGGGATATAACAATACCAGGGTTCTCTCTATATAGGAAAATCAGAGAAGGCAAGAAGGGGGGAGGGGTGGCCCTGTATGTGAAAGATAGCATAAAATCAAATTTGATACAAATTAGCAAAAACACTTTAGAGTCAGTTTGGGTTACCTTGCAGCTTGATAATCATAAGGTAACTAGTGTAGGTGTGATATATAGACCACCTAGCCAAGTCAAAGAATTAGATGATGTACTAGTTGAGCTAAAATGACATTGAAGGCGGAAGTTATCATTATGGGAGACTTCAATCTTCCTGATGTAAACTGGAAAACCAAAATATCTAGTTCTACCAGGAGTACAGATATTCTAAATTCCCTACTGGGATTATCTCTACAGCAAGTAGTTGAGGAGCCAACCCGGAAGGAGGCCATTTTAGATTTAGTATTCACAAATGGGAATTTGGTATCTGGTATTACTGTAGGGGAAAGCTTGGGATCTAGTGATCACCAGTCAGTGTAATTTACTCTAAATACAGTGACTAAGTCACACCACACAAAAACAAAAGTTTTAGATTTTAGAAAAACTGACTTTTCTAAAATTAGATTAGCGCTATATGAGTCCCTATCAGATTAGAATAGTTTCAATGGAGTTCAGGAGAAATGGGACTACTTAAAAGTGCCACTATTAAAGGCAACAGAAAATTGCATTAGGCTTGTCAGTAAAAGCAAAAAAAAAAAGAGACCACTGTGGTACTCAGCAGAAGTGGCCAAAACCATTAAAAACAAAACGATAGCATTTAGTATTTAGTAAGCATTTAGTAAGATTAGGCAGAGAGAGGCCAAACAAGTTATAAGAGCTTTTAAAGCATAGGCAGAAGAGAAATTAACTCAGTCAGTGAAAAAAGGCGATAAGACATTCTTCAGATACATAAATGAAAAAAGGAAACTAAAACAAGGAATTACCAAATTGAAAACAAAAAAAGGAAGGTATATGGAAGATGATAAAGAACTAGCTGACTGCCTCAATGAATACTTCTGTTCAGTTTTTACAAAGGAAAATGAAGTAAAAGGATCTCAGTTAGGAAAGAAGACTAATTAGTCTTTTGATGCATGTGTCTTTACAGAGGAAGAGGTTCTAAGTCAGCTGTCTAAAATTAATACAAATAAGTCACAGGGGCCTGATGGGATACAGCCAAAGCTATTAAAATAGCTCAGCGGTGAACTAGCAAAACCATTAACAGATTTATTTAACCAATCACTGGCAACAGGAGTCGCCCCAGAAGATTGGAAATTAGCAAATGTTGTGCCTATTCACAAGAAAGGTAGTAGGGAGGAATCGGGCAACTATAGGCCAGTAAGCCTGACATCAATAGTGGGGAAATTAATTAAAACCATACTCAAGGAGAGGATCGTGGAATATCTAAAATCCCATGGATTGAAAGATGAAAAACAGCATGGGTTTACTTTAGGGAGATCATGTCAAACTAATCTTGTGAATAAAATAATAGATGGCAGAGGTGTAGTAGACATCGCTTATCTAGACTTTAGTAAGGCTTTTGATACTGTCTCACATAGAAGGCTTATCAATAAATTGCAGTCTTTGTGCTTTGACTCCCATATTGTTCAATGGATTAGGCAGAGGCTGAGTTCAGACAACAGAGGGTTGTAGTCAATGGAGTATATTCAGACCATGGTTTTGTTACCAGTGGGGTACCTCAGGGATCTGTTCTGGGACCCATAATGTTTAATATCTTTATCAGCAAAATTTCAGAAGGCCTCGATGGTAAGGTGAGTCTTTTTGCTGATGACACAAAGATTTGTAACAGGGTTGATGTTCCTGGAGGGATACACCAAATAGAAAAGGATTTAGGAAAACTAGAGGAATGGTCAAAAATCTGGCAACCAAAATGTAATGTTGATAAGTGCAAGATAATGCACCTGGGGCGTAATAACCCAAGAGCATATAAAATCAGTGATACAGTCCTAACCTCAGTATCTGAGGAAAGGGATTTAGGGGGTCATTATTTCAGAAGACTTAAAGGTAGGCAGACAATGTCATAGAGCAGCAGGAAATGCTAGCAGAAAGCTTGGGTGTATAGGGAGAGGCATTACCAGTAGAAAGAGGGAGGTGCTCATGCCGCTCTACAGAGCACTAGTGAGACCTCATTTGGAGTATTGTGCGCAGTACTGGAGACCATATCTCCAGAAGGATATTGATACTTTGGAAAGAGTTCAGAGAAGAGCTACTAAACTAGTACATGGATTGCAGGACAAAACTTACCAGGAAAGATTAAAGGACCTTAACATGTATAGCTTGGAAGAAAGACGAGACAGAGGGGATATGATAGAAACTTTTAAATACATGACGGGAATCAACAAGGTAAAAGTGGAGAGAATATTTAAAAGAAGAAAAACTGCTACAAAAGGACATAGTTTTAAATTAGAGGGGAAAAGGTTTAAAAGTAATATCAGGAAGTATTACTTTACTGAGAGAGTAGTGGATGCATGGAATAGCCTTCCTGCTGAAGTGGTAGCTGCAAATACAGTGAAGGGGTTTAAGCATGCATGGGATAGGCATAAGGCCATACTTCATATAAGATAGGACCAAGGGCTATTCATAGTATTCAGTATATTGGGCATACTAGATGGGCCAAATGGTTCTTATCTGCCGACACATTCTATGTTTCTATGATCATGTGTATTACATCTTAGCACTTTTAACTGATTTCCTGTACCAAATCCAAAGCAATTAAAATGTAACAGAAGCTTATAAAATTTAAAGCATACCTAACCTGTCAACAAACTTTACATTAATCAATAGTACAGTGTGTGTACATGAAGAATAACACTATTTGTGGCCATTATATGACTTCTATCTGGCATTTTTTGTGGTTTTCCCTTCTGCACGATCTGCCATGATCTGCCGTGCCCTGACCTAATATGCAGTTCTCCTAGAATATGCTTTCTAACCTTCTCACAGTCACTCAGAAGCAGCCCCACGATCATAGTGTACATTACAGAAAGGAACTGACCTGCAGGAATGTGAATTTAGCACTTGAGACAGAAACGGTCTATGTAGTCTCTCTTGCTTTGCCTGTCTCTGAGTTACTGCACACTTCTCCCGTATCCAATGATTTGTATTGATATTATATCAATCTTCAGTGAGCTGCTCTGTCCTGGTTGGATAGAAAAGACATTTTCAAAGAGAAAAGCAATTAGCAAGTCGGGGAAGGGAGAGGTAAACATCTGATAACAGAACTAGACATTTCTCTAAGATATTACAAAGGTCCTTAAGGTTGTTTGTACAGTTCTTTTTGCAAGGCTGTGTAATAAGTGAGTGACCATTTAAACTGAAGTAAATGTTATTATTGCTGTGTATCTACACATTGTAACAGGTTAACAACTGGTCTGGACTTCACTTGGATAAAACCAATACTTCAAAATGCAATTGCTAACCATTTAATTAATTACAACTTTTTTCTTTCTTAAATTCTGCTGGGGCTCGGGCTATATATCTTGCGTATATTATAATCTTATGAAAATATTGAAGCCTTGTCTCTGGAGTCCCATTTGTATATTTCAATATTTTAATTACACAGTTTTAACATGCATGGAATTACACTTTGCTGATTAAAATGCTCCAGAATGATGACAAATAAGTTTTCTGTATATAATCCTAAGAGCGAAGTTCCAGCACTTGATTTGAAAAATAACATTGTATAATTTTTATTCAGAAGGTTTTTAGCATATATTTAGTTTGAGGGTGATTTTAAAATATTATTATAATTTATACGAACTATAGTGCTGCACTGAAGGTAAACATCACCTAAGATATATATATATATATATATATATATATATATATGTATATATATATATATATATATATATATATATGTATAGATATAAATATATATTTTTATATATTGTATTTTTTGACCTATAAGATGCACTTTTTCCCCACCCAAAGTGGAGTGAAAAGTTTTGCACTGAATGGAGCTAGACCGCAAACTGACACCTGTTGCGACTCCCAGCAGTGTCTTTGCAGTCACCACGCCAAGAAAGGACATGGCTTTTCTTGGCGTGGTTGCAGCTTTAAACAGTAGCGCTGTCTTCTACTGAAACAACGGGAGGCGCACACCACTCGGCTCTCAATAGAATAATCCGCTGTTTGAACAGCTCTTCCCAGCCTGAAATCACTGCTTATGGGAAATAATATACGGTATTTAACTACATAACAAATGTAAAGTAAGTTTCGTGTACCTGGAATAGAATGTATTTGCTTGTTTGTTGCTTTGATTGTTGTTTTCTGTGAAGTCTGCAGTGTTGTTCCTCTTTACTGATTCCTCCGTTCTCTGAGGAGATCATGTGTCAGTAAATGCTCTCTGTAGTGTGTTTTGTTAAATGCTTCTGGCTCACGTTTCTTGCTTTTGTCACTGCATTAGAGACATCATTGTGTGGAATGTATTCTCACAATTTTATCGTGGAGGGAGAATTATAAAACTATCTAAAAGAAAAGTTGTCTGTGTTGCACATAGCAACCAATCACAGCACAGCTTTTAGTTCTTTTTGTGCTCTTGAAAAATGAAAACTGCACTGTGATTGGTTGCTATGAGTAACATAGACAGCTTTTCTTTTAGACAGGTTTACAGATCTGCCCCATTTTAATGCTTTCTTCTACATCCAGAGTATTCACAGGATTAGGTCTCTGCAAAACACAGATCCTGGCAGAATGCATGACACCATATATTTATTAACTTCTGTAGAAATGTCCTATCCTTGTCTGCACAACGAACAAGAATAGGGCATGTTCTATTTTTTTGCGCGGGGCCACGGATCGGAAGCGCGGATGCGGACAGCACACAGTGTGCTGTCGGCCAAACTGAAATTAATGGGTCCGCATTTGATCTCCCACAAATGCGTCTCAGATGCAGACAGAAGCTATGGCCATGTGCATGAGGCCTTAGAGAGTTCAGGACAATATTTATGGGGGGAGATTTATCATCCCCCTATACCTTGGCTTTGGCAAAAAAATAAATAAATTGCGAAAAATAGTTTTGCAATTTTTTAAAATGTAATGAGGCTAAATTTTGTTGCAACTTACATTTTAACACTGCCCTTACCAGTTTTCCAAAAAGGTGGCATAGTGAGGGTGTGGTGTGAGAGGGGCCAGTGGCCCAGAACATTTATCATCATTTATGCCATAAACTGAGGTGGTCACACATGCTCAATTCCATCCTTCAATTGCCACCAGCCACATATTTTGTTAGAAGCTGAGACAGTTACAGGGAGATAGCTACAGAAGAAAAGACACCACTCCCTGAGAAAAGACATCCCTCCTGCGGTGCCAGCCTGAAGACAATCTAGAATTGCAGCAATGAATGGTGGGAGCTCTAGATCCGCGTGAGATAAAGGGCTGGTTCTAGCTTTGTTAGAGTTTCTTTTTTTTCATTAATTATGGCATGACTCCTTTAAAGGGTTTGTGTGGTCATATAGTAAATTACAGTACTGAAATTGTATCAATAATACAGTAATGGAAGTAATAATGCAGTACAATTAGTTTACAATTACACCCAGCCTTCTATTTGGTAGTGTCAAGCAACGGCAAGTGAAGTCCTGTCTGCCAATCATGAGATCATCTCCCACCGTTGCTTCTCCCCTTTAGACACAGCACCCCAGGCATTTGTTCATTGGCAGAGAGGACATCACACCGCATTGATGAGCACCAGAATTTTATGGTCACACAGTTGCCAACAGTTATGAATTTGAAGGGACTGTACTTCATTTTCAGAAACAGTCCGGGCAAATTCAGGCTGTTCCAGTCTGGGCTGTTTCATGGGTTGGCTTACATGCCTCCAATTTACAAAATGCAATGTTGGTAAGTATCTGGTCATGTGACTGCAGGTCAGAATGGGGATTGCAGCTCAAATAGGAAGCTGGGTGTAAGTAGTCAGTCAACTGTATCATTAAGACACTTTCAATACTGTGATTTCTTAACTGACTGCGTGCCACTCTCCTCATAGGCATCTCAGTTTCTGCAGTAAACTGCCTGGCTTATCACAGGTCCTCTGAATGCTTATTGACAAGAGGGATCGGACCAAATTATGGTCGGATGCCCCTCTCAACACTTACTCTGCTGTGGGCGTCACTGTTCCAACTAGGTCCCTAGGGTGCTATGCCAATTTGTGTCACCCCCCACTTGCTAGCTATCACCTTACTTCAAGGTGCATGCCAACAATTTAAAATGCAGTTTCTTAATACATACTTGGCAGTTAACTTCAATTAGAATTTGGTTATAATCATACACATTTGCAGCATCCATTGACATCCTGTCTGGGAACATATTCTGTAGCCCATTTGGTCATTATCTCTGTTTTGCAGGCCACCTGTGACATCATTATTCACAATCGACATCTCATACATGACATGCAATACATACTTAGGACATTTTACCCACAATGGTGCACACATTACTTGGTACAACCAACAAACTTGTAGGTCCTTCAGGAGGTGGCCACGCTATATATAATATAATGTGAGATTCAAAGGTCTCTGGGACCTAAGCTTGGCTTCTATCCACCTCTCTGACTGTTATTTTATAAAACATAAATCTTTATTATTTACTCTTTAAAATCTTTCGGAACTCTTAACAGAAAATGATTAAAATTCCTCAGAATTGGAGAGGTAGGGCTGTGTGTCCTTTCATTTTAGTTGTATCAGCTTTCAGATACACTGTATTCCAACGGGGTACCTGATATTTTCTCAGGTCATACCCCCTTTCCCTCTCGATTATTCCTATCTATACATCAGCTGTATATTTAGCTGTGTATTATCTTCCCACGAAGAACACGAAGCAGGAATAGAAGTGGTTAAACAATACCTATACACTAAGGGTACACAGTTTCACAGTCACAATGACTTCGTAATACAAATGTTATGATTTTTTTCTTACTCACAATTATTTTATTTTAGATGGCACTTATTATTTACAGACACATGGGACTGCAATGGGCACGGTTTGTGCACCAAGTTTTGCAAATTTGTTTTTAGGGTGGTGGGAGGATGAACATGTTTTCACAGAGGCTATCACACAATACACTGATTTAATATTATTTTGGGGTAGGTTTATAGACGATATCCTTATTTTCTGGGATGGGACAAGAACCGAGTTTATCCAGTTTACTGAGAGATTAAACAACAACAGCCTGGGTCTTAAATTCACCACCGAGATCCAAGAACGCAGTATCAGTTTCTTGGATCTAAAAATCATAATGGATGAGAGTGGAAGGATTCAAACTGAGATTTATAGAAAGCCAACATCTACCAACAGTTTCCTACATTAGCAGAGTTTCCATCCACAACCCCTAAAGAAAGGGATCCCCATAGGCCAGTACCTGAGGGCAAGACACAATTGTACTGATGCTGAAGCCTTCAACAGAGAAAGTGAAATACTCTATTCCAGGTTCCGGATGAGGGGCTACCCCAAAAAAGTACTGCATCGGGCATATAATAGGGCCAAAAATATGGACAGGGATGACCTTCTAACAGAAAAACAAACAGATGGAGAGAAAGTGATCAGGTGCATAGGAACCTTTGATGTTCAGAATAAACAAGTGTATAACATTCTGAAGAAGCACGTTTTAAAAGCTGATAAGGATCTGGCACAGATCCTTCCTAAGAGCCCCAGTGTCACATATAGGCGAGGAACGAATCTGAAGGAAATGATGGTAAGGAGCCATTTCCAAAGATCTTTAAGGAAAAAAGAAACTTGGCTCAAAACAACAGGCTCGTACCCATGTGGAGCATGCAGCTTTTGCAAGTATATGACTCCCAAGAAAGAATTTGTTAATCCAGTAGATGGAAAGGTGTATAAGATCAGAGAGTACATGAAATGCAAGAGCATAGGCCTGGTATATGGAATACAATGTGAGTGCAATATGTTATATATAGGTAAGATGATTCAAGAACTTAGAAGGAGGATTTCCAAACATTTTAGTGTCTTGAACACAAATGAGGAAACACCTCTATCTAGACATTTGCAGAGGTTTCACAATGGCCAAACCACAGGCCTGAAAATCTGGGGGTTACAAAAAATACAGGCAAGCCCTAGACAAGGCAGTATAGATTAAAAAACTGCAACAAGAGGAGACAAGGTGGATATACCGTCTCCACTCATTAGCACCCAATGGTCTAAATGAAGACTTTACTTCTGCTCCTTTTTTATAACTTGGAGATAACGGTACCGTACAAGCTCAGAAATCAAATTGAGAACCACAAAATAAAGAAAAGAGAAACTCTAGAAGTGATTTTTAGGGGGGACTCCCTGAAAGAATAATAAAAAGAGGGGGGGGAGTGAAAGAAAGAAATAAAGAGACAACATGTTGCTATAAGTAACTTACCAAGGAGTGTGGGTAGTATCCAGGAGAAGATACACTGGCAGGGGAACCACCCACAAAGAAATAATAAAGAACAATTAGAAAGAGAGATAGGTAAAATAGAGTAAGATCAATAAGACTAATAGAAGTGAAAGGAAAAGAAAAGAAAAAGAGAGCAAATTAATAGGATACCCCACACTAAATATAGGTAAGACAATTTAAAGGCAGAAGAAGGGAATCATTCAATAACACATAAAAAAGATAAAGCAAAGGAAACTGGTAATAAGAAATGAGTGACACCAAGACCAATGTATAGCAGTCAAGGTGGTACAATCAAAACAATAAAAACAAAAACAGAAATAAAATTAAAAATAAGAACCACAACATACGAGTGGAACAATGTCCATGGTACTGCTGGTAAGGATGTTCCGGGCTAGAAAGGGACCCCACAAAAGGTGCTGTTGGGAGGAAAGGGGAAAATGATATTAGAGGATCAAAGAACATGAGGTCCGAAATATAATAAATAAAATAAAAATAATAAACAAAAAATAAAATATAAATATTTGCTCCCTGATAAATACCGAACAAGCACTGGAGGATAAGACATAAATTGTTCTAAGTGGGGACGCACCAAAAGCTAAAGCGGAGTATTTACCAGCGCAGGCGCAATACGAAGAAGTGATAACGCCAATATGTTTCTATGTCCCGGCACAGGCGCAATACGGAGATGTGATGACGCCATCATTAGGAGCCGGACGTCATCGCAGGGAGTCTGGGACGCAGGAGAGGGATGTCACAGGAAGGTGACTGAGCATCATCATTTCCGGACAGGTGACGTCACTAGAAAGCGCCGGCATCCTGAATTGATTGGCCGATGGAAGTGTCACTCACCAGTACCCACGCGCTGACTGGATGGTAGTACCCCGCCCACAGAAACCAAAGGCTTAAAGCCCAGGGACCGCCCCCATATGCCACAACCTGCACGCCATCCCCTGAAGACGCCGACACTACGGCGAAACATGTAGGGATTCAGGCATAAGCTTTTAGTTCAGATTTGGAGAAGCAGGGATCCCAGAAGGGAAGATAATACACAGCTAAATATACAGCTGATGTATATATAGGAATAATTGAGAGGGAAAGGGGGTATGACCTGAGAAAATATCAGGCACCCCGTCAGAATACAGTGTATCTGAAAGCTGATACAACTAAAATGAAAGGACACACAGCCCTACCTCTCCAATTCTGAGGAATTTTAATAATTTTCTGTTAAGAGTTCCAAGAGATTTTAAAGAGTAAATAATAAAGATTTATGTTTTATAAAATAACAGTCAGAGAGGTGGATAGAAGCCACACACATTACTTGGTATCACAGTAGTCTCTTATAGCGGCACAAGGCACTGTCACGGATGGTGTTGCAGAAAACTAGAAGACACAAATGAAGATCCGACTGACTTGATCCAAAACTAAAGAACAAGAGGGTAAGCCCTGTAACAGCCCTAGCACTCTCCCTTACTGCTCAGCCTATGCAAAAATGTCTATGGTAGATAATTGCATACCCTCATTCCTCGACTGTATGACACCTGAACACCCTATAATAGTGAGGGGACACGACCACCGGCTCCCTACACTAAATACGAAGGGAGTCAGGGTCACCTAGGATCAAGACCACAGGAAAACAGAAATAAAGGAACAGACTTATCTAGTGGATGCAGCAGTAGCAGCTTCTAGCATCAGCATAGTCCAGGAAGTTGTATAAACCGCAAGGTGAGGCAGTATGGGGAGGAGATATATAGGGAGGCAATCACTGCTAATAGATGACAGCTGGGAGAGGGAGGAGAAATGTCAAAACAAAAGCAAAACAAAAGAAGATCATGCAGGAAGTTCTGAAGAACGTCTATCAGAACTTCTCAAAGATCTGGTGGTGACAGGCACATTTTGAGAAAAGCAGCCCTCCATACTGTGCCCAGGACATTTGCCAACTCTTGTGGGAGTATCCTAAATGTCTCAGGAGAGTTGGCAAATATGATTTCATGGTGCACCATACACAGCATGTCAAACATACACATAAGCTAGCTTGTCACATAAATAACACAGTAAATAGGCACAATACAGTTCAACATAGGTGGTACTGGCACCATCACAGGGTCAATAGTCACCCACAGGAACCAGACATTGCAGAAGGATACCGTTATTTGTAACAGGGGAGACAACAACATCATCCCTCTTAGGCTCCATTCACACGTCCGTAACATGTTTTGTGGATCCACAGATTCGCAAAACACGGACAGCTGCAATGTGCGTTCCGCATTTGCGGACCGCACATTGCCGGCACTAATAGAATATGCCTACTCTTGTCCACAATTACGGACAAGAATAGGACATGTTCTATTTTTTTCGGGAACAAAATGAATGGGTCCACCATTCCATTCCGCAAAATGCGGAACGAAATTGTGGACGTGTGAATAGGGCCTTACATGTTTTGCAGCAAACAGTTTGAGAGACGTTGACAGAGTTTGAGGTGATCCTGCTGCAGCCCAGGTCTGTTCTGAGGTTTGTGAGAAGATGGGAGAAAAATGGTTGATCTAATTTAACACAGAGGACTTCTTTTTAAATGAATCATGTGTTTAATTGCAGTATAAGACTAAAAAAAGGGAAATTCCTTTTTGTGTATATTTTTAACTTTTTGTGTTTTTGTTAATAAACCCACTACATTATGTTGCTCATGAAAGAATATTCCTGGTTCCTCTCTCCATAATTGCTCTCACTATGTCCATGTTTTCATGATATATTACTATTTGCTCTTTACAAATTTGTTTATTCATCTAATTGTGTTCTTTTGTTTAGGCACATACAATAATAAAGGATGCTAGAAAAAGTGGAGTTTTAACACAATGAACCTTAATTATTCATCTTTGATCACGTTGCATACTGTATGAAAGAAAGTATGCTTGGAAAGCTACTCCAAGCTGGATTTATATATTTCTCACGCACCATTTCCCATGGAAACAACTTTTAATGAGCTGAGCTGCGTGGTGTATACTATAAGTCATAATTAGCATAAACGCAATGCTAGTCTGCAGGTAATAACATGTGATTGCTTTTTCTAGACTAGTAAAAAGAGAAAATAAAAATGAAATTAAAAGAAAGAAAAAGTCATGGAGATATATTACAAAGAAAAAAGAAAGATTTACAATTATTGCATATGGGCAGCAGACATTGTGTGAAACCTGAATATCAATAGTAATACTTAGGAATGACAAGACTGCTTTCACATAGCGTGTGGGACTGTAAAACCTGATCTGCATGATGACCTTATTTTCCAGCCCAACTTTGGCTTATCTGAGCCAAACTCACTCCATCCTAGTAATCTAGGATGCTGTAAGTTCCAGCCAGATTTCATGTCTGCTCTTCTGTACTCACAGAATTATTTGAGTACGTGACAGTAGAAGCATGGGTCGGCTGAAACTCAGAGCATCATAGTTCACTGTCATGCAGTGAGTTTGGTTCCGATAAGCCGCAGTCAAGAAGAAAAATTCACATTAACTGGGGAATAAACAGAACACTTACATGGTGACCTCCTTTTCATCTTTTTAGTTGCAGATCCGGTAATTGTTGGGCTCCTCTTCTGCCATCCAAGATGTCTGCACTGCTTCTTAGGGAATCTGATGCACACTATGCGTTTGGTAGACAAAGACATTTACCACTTGTCCAGCCCTGCTCTTAGACTGGCCAACACTGTTCATGTGGCCAGTACTGATCAATTTCAGGGCAGCAGGAAAGAGGCCATAGAGCTGTGTCTTCTGGTCATCCAAACACTAGCATGAAAATACTGTTCTAATATTTGAATACTTTCTATTCTCAGGATCTGTCTTATATCCCTTAAATAGTGTTGAGAGAATAGAAGCATCCAAAGTGGAATTCGATCCGAAGTTTAGGAAAAATTTGATTCACAACGAATCGGAGTTTCCTTGTGATTTGTGGTAACAAATAATTCCCCCCCCCCCCCTAAAATAGCGGGTATATGTGTTAAAAAGTGAAAGTAAGAAGCCTGGGAATGCAATATCAACCATAATGCCATGCAGACAGCATCGGCAGCTACCCAGCCCCTGTGATGTCCTAGCCTTATGAAAGCCTTATCCTGTGCTGTGTCAGCCATTTCACTGTGAGCTGAGCATAGGGAGAGACGTGACAAGCGCTAGGGACAGTATTCAAGAAGCCTTTAATTGTGGAATATTAGATAGGGAGGGTGCTGGGACAGTGCAGTTTTTACACACTGTAGGGTGACCATAGGGAGACCGAAGGTACAGTGCAGGCTCTGTAATATGAAGCTGAAGAGATCCATAGGAGACAGACCACTTTGCATCAATCCCTGTGTAGGGCACAGAGCTATCGAATTGAACAGTGTCCACCTTGTTTAATAGATAAGCAATTCCATTAGGCATTGATTCTCAAATTGGGGTGAATGAGCTTTTTCATTTAACTGTTATACGGGTGTCCACCTTGTTAAATTGATAAGCAATTCTATTACACCTTGATTTCCAAACTGGGGGGAATATGCTGTCTGATACTACTGTTATTGGGGTGTTCAACATTTACATTGAATAACTTATTTTACATATACAGTTACTGTTACTGTACAGTATGTCTAACAAAGAGGTGCCAGAGCCCTCCAAAAGAAAGGGCCTCCTCATGTTGTTGTCACCCTCCCCACTCTGTGACTGGGCCACTATGTTGACTCCTCTTTCTGTTGCCAGCCTCACGACTCTGTGACAGGCCACTAGTGCCCCTGTTTGGCCTTGCTGACATCACTGTCTATTTTACCCTTCTTCTGATCTGTCAGAAGAACTAAAAAATGAAAGACACAACAGATCTTGCCTTTGGAGCATCCATAAGGCCTCTATCACATGGTCAGTATTTTGAATCTGGATTTGATCATAATTTGGAAGCCAAAAGCAGAAGCCTTGCAAATATTTCCACTTATCAATTACTGACCAAATACTCATTACCCTGTGAAGGCAGATGCTCAAAAGACAGGATTAAAGTTTTTTGGGTTGTTGTTCTGATGGAACAGAAGAAAGGGAAAATAAACAGTGATGTCAACAGAAAATTACTACTGACACCCTCCCCACTCTGTCATGGGCCACTTGTACCAGTGGCCCAAAAAATAGGTTATCTATCAACCTATGTGGAAGCAGCAGACGGTGTAAAATGAGACAGCTCTTTCACTTTGTGCACAGTTAAGTACATTATACCTGATGCTAACATTGACCTGTAAGGCTGAGCTCACACTTCAGTTATTTGGTCAGTTAATTCGAGCAGTAACAATATGGTGAGCCAACATCAGGAGCCAATCCTTCTCTCAGATAAAGTATCATGAAAACATCTGCCTCTGTGTTTTGACCCGTAACTAACCAAATAAGTGAAGTGTGAACTGAGCCTAAGAGTATGCGCAATAACTGTTTCGCTACCAGAAAGGACTGGCTATGCAGGTTGCTGCAATCCACAGTGATTTACACCAAGACACACTCTTCCTGCAGGCTGGGATATAGCGGATTTAACACACCTAGTGACAAGTTAATTTGGAACTAAGAATTTTTGGGGGAAACATTCAGCAAAGCGTCCGAATCAAAATTTTGAAAACTTTGCTCATCTCTACCCTTGAACTACAACAAAAGGGGTAGGAACAACCAGGGGCAAGGGTGCCAACTGAAACGTGATTGTAAACTCTATTCAATCACTACTTGTCACTCTGTGGTATAAAAATATATGGAGACATTTTTTATTTGAGATCATTTTCATGTCACTTTTAAGTCTGGTTTTGCATTTTGTAGTTGCACCTAATTTACTGCACTTTTCGTGTGTAGTGTTTGGTGCAACCGCATTGTGTTGTATGACTGTATTAAAAAAATACACTAAGGGGCTGTGACTTTTTTGTGACATTTCAAGTGTCACAGATATTAAATGCGCCATAATCCAGGTCTAATCTCACTTTTTATCCTTAAACATAGACTTGGCTCTTAAATCGGCATGTCGTGCCACACTTTTACACCAAAAACCTGACCTATCTGATTTGATAAAGCCCCCCCAATTATGTTTTAATGCTGTAAACCTGAGTCACTAAAATTTTAAGAAACAAAAAACAAGACCTGAAATATAGTTTAATATGGTTTAATTTTGGGGAAAATATTGCAACATGAGAATGCCTTCAAAAACAGAAGTTTTAATAGTTTGTTTTTATTGATGAACAAAATGCAAAGTGAATGAACAAAAGAGAAATCTAAATCAAATTAATATATGATGTGACCATCATGTCTTCAAAAAAGCATCAGTTCATCTAGGTACGCTGTTCTTAAAGGAACTCGGCAGGAAGTTTGTTCCAAACATCCTGGAGAACTAACCATGGATCTTCTGTGGATGTAGGCATGCTCAAATCCTTCTGTCTCTTCATGTAATCCCAGACATACTGGATGATGTTGAGATTAGGTCTCTATGGGGGCTATATCATCACTTATATTATTTACGCTGAAGATACTTCTTAAAAACATTGACTGTAATACATAATTTTCAGGTTAGTATATTGACCCCAGCAGACTCCCTACTGTACCTGGGTATCCAGATAGGGACCAAACTGGAACATTATTTGAAACTGAATATACTCCCAATAATAGATAAAGTTAGGGAAAAAATTAGAACATGGCTAAAGCTCCCTCTGTCACAAATTAACCGAATAGCGCTTATTAAAATGACATTATTACCAATGTTACTATATGTTTTCAACGCCAGTCCAATCACGATAGAAGACAAGTTTTTCAACAAGCTAGAGACCCTCTTTAACGAACTGATTTGGGGCCGCAAACGAGTCAGAATTAAGATTCAGTATCTGTATAAAGAAGAGGGTGGAATGTCCATCCCTTTTTTAAAAGGATATTATTTAGCTGCCCAATTGAGATGGTGTGTGAGGAATCGGAGGAATAAATGCATCTGCCTTCTTTTTGGGGAGCATTGTAGACCATGGTCGGATCTTTTTCATATTCTTGAAACCGGTATTTTTAAGAAGAAAACAATAACAAATCCGTTTTGTAGAATGCTCGGGTATATCTGGCAACAAATTAGAGATATGGCGGGCGTATCTGAAGCAGTTCAGTACACCCCACTGTGGGGGAATGCACACTTACCACAAGTTATGCAACTAGGTCACGTTGAATATTGGGGAAAAAATGGGATATATTTAATTGCACAATTTTTTCATCAGGGACTGATTAAGCCCTTAAATGAAATATTACCAGACATTACATTAGGATTTACTGATAAATTTCGATACGAACAATTACGTCACGCTATACAATACACGGAGAATAAGAATTATTTGAAGATAGTAAGGAATACTTTTTTAGATCTTTGTCTAGACATGACATTTAACACTTCTATATCACATATATACGCTAAGTTAAAATATGAACACACAGAAAACGATCACATTTAGGGGTGAGGCTAAATGGGAAAGAGACCTACATAAAGGGGAACCTATTATCTGGAACACTGTGTACAGAAACATTAAAAGATCGACCGTCTCACCCGCTCATGCATGGATTCTTTTGAAAATCATACACCGCCTCTATTATACACCAGCATTATTGCACACCATTTATAAAGATAGGAAACAGAACTGCTATAAATGTAACAAAGACAGAGGAGATCATAAACATCTGTTGTGGGAATGCCCAGGGATAAATGAATATTGGATAAAAATATTTCGGAAACTGCAGGACCACTCCCCAATGAAGTACCAGGCATGCATTGATTATGCCATCTTGGGTACACTCCCAGAGACAGACAAAAATAAAACAGAGCAGATACTGTGGTTTCGGGGCATCGCACTAGCCAAAATAATAATTGTGAAACATTGGGGCACCATGAAATACCCTAGTTTTCAGGAGTGGTTGGAGTGGATGAACAGAGTTAGGCAGTATGAACACACTCTAGCCCAAACAGCACGGAAAAAGGCAGCCTGGCTGCGGATCTGGGGTAACTGGAAATAACGACAGTCGATGTGGGCACGGCGGTTTTGTGGAGGAGAAGGGGGGGTCACTGGCAACTGGAAACAATAACAATGTTAAAGATGCAGACACGGCAGCCCCGCGGAAAGAAAAAGGGGGGGGGTGGAGGGAGGGATAGGGGGGGTTTATAAATAAAATGGAAACTTAGTATAGGTTTAGATGAAACTATTATTGCACTCTCACTTTATCGCTTTGTGATATTGAAATAGAAGATTGTTGTACATTATTTTTTGGAAAATAAAATATATTTAAAAAAATAAATAAAACTGAGCTCTGCAGGTGCGCTAAGGAACTCCAGTCAAGTAGCCTCGATAACACCTACAATAATACAAAAAAAAAAAAACATTGGCTGTATGTTTGGAGTCTTTGTCCTGCTGCAGAATAAAACTAAAACATTTGCACAGTACTATAAGTTCTTTCAAAGTGATATGCATCTGTGCCAGAAGTGGTACTATATCATTTTTAAGTGTCAGACCTAACAGACTATATAGATTCACAATGCCCAGATGATAAATTACAGTCCATTTTATATACTGAAAACCACCAACATTTATCTTTTCTCAGCTCCCAGGTTTTTACCATCTGTGTATTTGGAACTTAGTTCACATTTCCATAACTTGTCTTAAATAGAGTGCGTGAAACTCAGCGAACTGTGGTGAAAAATACCATACCACAACTAAACTCATACCATTATGATGCATTACAGGATTCCCAGAGACATTGTCTCCTATTTAAATGAGCTCCTCAGCTTTGCTAATTATGCAGTTCATTACCCTGGAACATGGGTGCATGAAAAGTATCTGACTGTATGAACTCTCCTTAATAGCTCTATTGTTCAGATTCAAACTGTTTCATTTGGTTCGTATAGCATGCATTGAGACATTAAAGTGAAAACCAGCATAATCATATTATGCCAATATAAAACAGATTTACATTGTCTGTAGTCAACACGCAATTAACTTTCATTAAATCAGTACAACATAATTCAAGGGCATTGCTGTAATAAAATATCAGAAAGACTTTAATGGAATTTTAATTTTAGGCAATGCTATGGGGGTGAGCTTTCAAATGAATTAAGTAAAGAAATGTAAATCTAATCACTGGAAGTAGATATTTTATTTAATTAATTTTAATTAACTGTGGATATTTTCCCACTTTTTTACAAAGTAATCAATAGATATATATTTTGAATTACCACAAGAACTGTTTTATATATCATTGGTAATTCTGGGCTGCCAACTATATCAGTTGATACATTTTTTTTTATATATCTCCCTGAAGTTAACTTTCTACATTAATTTTTCAATACTGTTTCATTTTGGCACGTAAAAGCTTAAGAACACTAATCTTGCCATTTATATGTGCACAACCTGGGCTAAATGCCAAATGGTACATTCATTTTATTTATTATTAACAGATTGACAGAAATATAGCTAAGCAATTATTTATCCCATTGATTATAAAATATATGAATGGAAATTAGTCAGAGCTTTAAAGGGAATCTGTCACCAGTTTTGACCATACTAAACTGCTGACAGCAGTAAGTAGGGGCTGGAGAGAATAGTGCAAAAAAAAAAAAAAACTTTTGTGGAGTTTTTATTATCATGAGTAGTAAGTTATTACATTTTATTTTGCCAGATTCTGCTCCTTAAAGGGTTAGTCCCATATCAATAGGATATGCCATAAATATCCAAGAAGTGCAGCTCTCACCTCTGGGGCCCACCCCAAGTGTCAAAAACAGGGCCCAAAAGTGAAAGAAGAGCAAGCCATGTCTGTGCAGTATTCTTTCCATTCACAACAGGACCCCATTCTTGAGATATGAATGCGTTCCTGACATGAGACACTGACCTATCAGACATTTTCTGGCATATCCTATAGATGAGCCATAAATCAGCATCATTCACACCAGTTCCTGCCCCCATTGGGTCTCACAATCAAATTTTCAAAATTGACAGTACGTTTTTGGACTGTGGGAGAAGACTGGAGGACCTGGAGGAAAGTAATACAACAAAAGGTGAGAAAATTCAAACTCCATGCGGAGGTTGCTCTTGGTTGGATTAAGGCCCAGGATCGCAGTTCTGCAAGGAAACCATGCTAACCGCAGAGCCAGTCTGCTGCCCTTTATTTCTATGACCTGTCAATTAGAAAAGTATAAATAAATGTATGGTAGGTGGAGGTCCAATGTATGGTAGGTGGAGAATAGGAGCCCAAGTGTATTATTTTGGTAACGTACATTTTGTTTACTTTGAATAGCGTTATCATTTGGATACTGTATTGCATTGTTATTTCTGCATCTGTATTATATTTTTATATATTATATTTATATTTGAACTGTATTTTTATTTTGAATCTGTATTATTTCAGCTTTTTTGAATTTGTAGGCTTGGACTGATACTATTTCCACGCATTCATTTATTAAAAAATTGCATTAAAAAAAAAAAAAAAAGTACGGTACACACGGCACTTGTTACCTAAGGCCATCCCTGACTATGCTTCAACTTACATGTGTTCAATTTTTTGGAGATTTGTAAAAATAAAGGTTACTAAAAATATTAACAAAATGTAAATGTTAAATAATATAATAATTCGAATATCACTTTTGAAGTTATATGTTAGTTTAATGTTATACTGCCATTCACACTTTAGTGTCTGACACCAGGTTTATAAAATTAGATCGTAGATTGACATGACCCGCAATTAAGTCTAAAGTCCATGCACAATTTATGGACAAATTCCAATATAGAGATGATGACCTCCCTGAACTAGTGCACTCTAAGTTCTTAATGTACACATTATAATAGTAAAGATGGAATATAGTAGAACAATACATGAAATTCATATAAAGTACTATATTTGATTGTTGAATTAGTAAGTCATTGTATTGTAGTAGTCCTTACACTTTTTCTAAAGGAATATGTCTCCAAAAATAAAGAATTTGCTAGATTTTCCTTTATCATACATAAGTGCTCCGACATTCTTCCTTTCCATTAATCATATTAAAAGGATAGCTGTAATACATATAAAAAGATCCTGTCCTTCTTTTGAGAAATGACAATGAACACTGGAACATTGAGCTATGGTTACTGACTGCAAAATGCAGCTGAACAAAATATAGGCTTTACAAGGAGTGAAGATGTATCATTTAAATGGCCCTTTGAATTGCCTGGAAACTCTTAGACTGTAAGAATACCATTTTAGGTGGTTATTTTTCATGTAACTTCTAAGCAAGCTCAAAGGACTTCTATTAAAACTTTACAATATATAAAAGCTTTTCTATACATTGCATATGCTTCTGTCTGAAATATTAGAAAATGTAGAAATGATACTTTAAACCTTCATGAATTCTGCAATTGTATTCTACACATCTACTTTTTCCTAGTTGGATCTCTTGTTAAAGGGGTTATCCAAGTTAAATAAAAACTCCCATAGCCCCTGTAAATGTTCTCAAATAAAATAAGAATCAAAACCCTATTCTCCCCTACTTCTTGTGCTGCGCTTCAACCCTCTCTGCTGGTGTATCCTGGCAGGAACAGACGTTCCGTGTACACAGGTCACTGCTGCATTCAATCACTGACCTTAGCAGTGACAACCCATATACTGTTGAGGCCAGTGATTGGCTGCACAGCGGCTTGCGTCAACGCTGCACCAAAAAGATGGCATCAGCAGTGGGAGGACCAGAAGGCAGAGATGGATGAAGTAGGGGAGAAAAGGGGTATCAATTCTTTTGTCATTTTATTCAATTTACAGACTGCCAAAGCTCTTTCACTTGGACGATCCCTTAACCACTTCAGCCCCGCTAGCTGAAACCCCCTTCATGACCAGAGCACTTTTTACACTTCTGCACTACACTACTTTCACCGTTTATCGCTCGGTCATGCAACTTACCACCCAAATGAATTTTACCTCCTTTTCTTCTCACTAATAGAGCTTTCATTGGGTGGTATTTTATTGCTGCTGACATTTTAACTTTTTTTGTTATTAATCGAAATGTAACGATTTTTTTGCAAAAAAATGACATTTTTCACTTTCAACTGTAAAATTTTGCAAAAAAAAACGACATCCATATATAGATTTTTCGCTAAAATTATAGTTCTACATGTCTTTGATAAAAAAAAATGTTTGGGCAAAAAAAAAATGGTTTGGGTAAAAGTTATAGCGTTTACAGACTATGGTACAAAAATGTGAATTTCCGCTTTTTGAAGCAGCTCTGACTTTCTGAGCACCTGTCATGATTCCTGAGGTTCTACAATGCCCAGACAGTAGAAAAACCCCACAAATGACCCCATTTCGGAAAGTAGACACCCTAAGGTATTCGCTGATGGGCATAGTGAGTTCATAGAACTTTTTATTTTTTGTCACAAGTTAGCAGAAAATGATGATGATTTTTTATTTTTATTTTTTTCTTACAAAGTCTCATATTCCACTAACTTGCGACAAAAAATAAAAAATTCTAGGAACTCGCCATGCCCCTCACTGGAATACCTTGGGGTGTCTTCTTTTCAAAATGGGGTCACTTGTGGCGTAGTTATACTGCCCTGGCAATTTAGGGGCCCAAATGTGTGAGAAGAACTTTGCAATCAAAATGTGTAAAAAATGACCGGTGAAATCCGAAAGGTGCACTTTGGAATATGTGCCCCTTTGCCCACCTAGGCTGCAAAAAAGTGTGACATATCTGGTATCGCCGTACTCAGGAGAAGTTGGGGAATGTGTTTTGGGGTGTCATTCTACATATACCCATGCTGGGTGAGAGAAATATCTTGGCAAAAGACAACTTTTCCAATTTTTTTATACAAAGTTGGCATTTGACCAAGATATTTTTCTCACCCAGCATGGGTATATGTAAAATGACACCCCAAAACACATTCCCCAGCTTCTCCTGAGTACGGCGATACCAGATGTGTGACACTTTTTTGCAGCCTAGATGCGCAAAGGTGCCCAAATTCCTTTTAGGAGGGCATTTTTAGACATTTGGATCCCAGACTTCTTCTCACACTTTCGGGCCCCTAAAAAGCCAGGGCAGTATAAATACCCCACATGTGATCCCACTTTGGAAAGAAGACACCCCAAGGTATTCAATGAGGGGCCTGGCGAGTTCATAGAAATTTTTTTTTTTGCATAAGTTAGCGGAAATTGTTTTTTTTTGTTTTTTGCTCACAAAGTCTCCCTTTCCGCTAACTTAGGACAAAAATTTCAATCTTTCATGGACTCAATATGCCCCTCACGGAATACCTTGGGGTGTCTTCTTTCCGAAATGGGGTCACATGTGGGGTATTTATACTGCCCTGGCTTTTTAGGGGCCCTAAAGCGTGAGAAGAAGTCTGGAATATAAATGTCTAAAAATGTTTACGCATTTGGATTCCGTGAGGGGTATGGTGAGTTCATGTGAGATTTTATTTTTTGACACAAGTTAGTGGAATATGAGACTTTGTAAGAAAAAACAAAAACAAAAACAAACAAAAAATTTCCGCTAACTTGGGCCAAAAAAATGTCTGAATGGAGCCTTACAGGGGGGGGGGGGGTGATCAATGACAGGGGGGTGATCACCCATATAGACTCCCTGATCACCCCCCTGTCATTGATCACCCCCCTGGTAAGGCTCCATTCAGACGTCCGTATGATTTTTACGGATCCATGGATCGGATCCGCAAAACACATGCGGACGTCTGAATGGAGCCTTACAGGGGGGTGATCAATGACAGGGGGTGATCAGGGAGTGTATATGGGTGATCACCCCTCTGTCATTGATCACCCCCTGTAAGGCTCCATTCAGACGTCCGCATGATTTTTACGGATCCATGGATACATGGATCGGATCCGCAAAACACATGCGGATGTCTGAATGGAGCCTTACAGGGGGGTGATCAATGACAGGGGGTGATCAGGGAGTGTATATGGGTGATCACCCCTCTGTCATTGATCACCCCCCTGTAAGGCTCCATTCAGACGTCCGCATGATTTTTACGGATCCATGGATACCAAAACACATGCGGAAGTCTGAATGGAGCCCTACAGGGGGGTGATCAATGACAGGGGGGTGATCAGGGAGTGTATATGGTTGATCACCCGCCTGTCATTGATCACCCCCCTGTAAGGCTCTATTCAGACGTCCGCATGTGTTTTGCGGATCCGATCCATGTATCCATGGATCCGTAAAAATCATACGGACGTCTGAATGGAGCCTTACAGGGGGGTGATCAATGACAGGGGGTGATCAATGACAGGGGGTGATCAGGGAATCTATATGGGTGATCACCCGCCTGTCATTGATCACCCCCCTGTAAGGCTCCATTCAGACGTCCGCATGTGTTTTGCGGATCCGATCCATGTATCCGTGGATCCGTAAAAATCATACGGACGTCTGAACGGAGCCTGACAGGGGGGTGATCAATGACAGGGGGGTGATCAATGACAGGGGGGTGATCAGGGAGTTTATATGGGGTGATCATGGGTGATCAGGGGTTCATAAAGGGTTAATAAGTGACGGGGGGGGTGTAGTGTAGTGTTTGGTGCGACTTTACTGACCTACCTGTGTCCTCTGGTGGTCGATCCTAACAAAAGGGACCACCGGAGGACCAGGTAGGAGGTATATTAGACGCTGTTATCAAAACAGCGTCTAATATACCTGTTAGGGGTTAAAAAATTTGGATCTCCAGCCTGCCAGCGAGCGATCGCCGCTGGCATGCTGGAGATCCACTCGCTTACCTTCCGTTCCTGTGAGCACGCGCGCCTGTGTGCGCGCGTTCACAGGAAATCTCGGCTCTCGCGGGAGGACGCGTACGGCGGTCCTGGTGTGGTTAAACTTCAACAGTGCACATCCAAAAGAAATTTTACTCCTGTTTTACACCATTCCATTTCATTGCTATGATACAGTTAGTAATACTACAGTATATAACCGGGGTGGACAAGTTGTGGCTTGTGAGTCTCTTTTGAATGGCTCCCAACTGCTCAACCATATATTAATATTTTTCAGATTTCAGAATACAGATCCATAATGCCACACACCTACCCTAGATAAAAGAGATAGATTTCTTCTATTCATACGAGTGGCTGCTGACTGTTCTAATGTAAGTTTCTATTAGTGGAAATACCTAATGTAATTGGGGTGCTCCTTGTAGACGATATTGCAGTTCTAACTACTCTGTGCGCAATATGTAGCAATTCCCTAGGGTGTACACAATGGGCCATTCCATGTGGATATTATTACTGTACTGAAAATATTTGATTGTGGAATATTGTCATGGGTGTAGCTATAAAGAATGCAGAGGTATCAGTCGCACCTAGGCCTGTAGGCCCCTTTGCCACATAACACAATTATTATAAATGGAACATTGTAGGTGGCCAAGAGGTATCCAAACTATAAATAAAATAACAAAAAATACTTCTCTCCAGTCCCCCTGCCGATCTGGCACAGAAGCTCCAGTCACCCCCTCAGTCCTTGTTTACAAGCAGCTCAAATGTGACATCTACAGCTAATCAGTGGCTTCAGCTATCACATGTGCTATTACTGGCACTATTATTTCCATAGCTGAGGTATTTATAGCTTTTTGTAATTTTCTAAAATTAGTTTTCTAAACTTTTTTTTAAGTTTGGATAACCCTTGTAAGGCACAGTATGTAATTTGCGACCCTGCTGTGGGCGCAATCATTTGTGTCATAAGCCCTGGGCACCAGGGGAATAGTATTGATCGCAAATATTCTGCTCGCAAATTTTTAGCACGAATATCAGCACTTCGCGAAGATATAGAATATAGTGCTATATATTCGTAATCGCAAATATTCTAGATTTTTTTTTGATCAGTAACCTCCCTTCTTGCTTGTGGGCCAATGAGAAGGCTGCAATGTTTTTGTCTGAGCTTAGCAACATCCCTAGTAACCAATAAGAAAGTTGCCTACCCCTTACTATATAAGAACCTCCCCAGCAGCCATTGTCTGCATTTTTTTTTGCAGTTCTGAGAGAGAGAGAGAGCAGTGACATTACTGTGCTCTGTGCTTTGCACAATCACATAGCTACAGGCTAATTTCCTTTCTTGTCCCAGATAATAAAATGTAACTTTTAATGATTCGCTTAAAATGAAGTCAGCACATCTATTAACTATTATAAGTGAGCTCTAAATACTCTGGATCCTTATTTAATTACATTAGATAGTTAGTTATCTCATATATATATATATATATATATATATATATAAAATACAGATAGTTAGTGGGAGATAGTCAGTGTAGGTTAGACAGTGATATAGTGTAGCCGTGCAGGGTGTTAGTGTGATAGGAATTACTGTTTCTCTGCTGTCCATACATACGGTATATGCTACAGACATAGTGCTGTGATGTCACAACAATACTTAGTGCACCAATCAGTAATATCTACTCAGACCTGATAAAAAGTAAAGTTGCATGTATTGTGAAAAAAATATGCGCATCATTAGTGCTGATTTGCACAATCCCGAAAACAATGACTGGAGATCACGAATTCTAGAATTCGCAAATTTATTGCGAATATTATGCGAAAAATTTAAGAAATATCATGAAAACTAATATTGCCTTTGCCGCTCATCACTACAGGGGAACACAATTTTAAAAGTACAGCTGGGGTTAGTGGTGTGACCTGTAGGGCTTACATGTGATTAATTTCCTGAGGAATTTGCTTTGATGCTCCCCTGAGTGAGGCTTCTGAACAGCACTTAGTCAATTTACCCTATTTTACTGGCTACAATAGTCACGTTTTAACTGAAAAAGGGTGGGATAAATGTTCCTTTTTTCTGATTAAAATAGAAACTTTTTTTTTATCTCACGTACATGTTATCATTCATTGCAGCTTTCTGGCCAAAATATAAAGTCAATGTAAGGAAAAAAATAAATAAAAAATACGTAAAATTGCATGAATTTATAAAGACTGAGATTATTACCATTTAAAATAAAGGACACCCCCACCTAACTTGGGTGTGACTAACTTCTGAGCTCCCTACTTTTACTCCCCTTTTGCTTGGCACATCCAAATGCTCATACTCATTGATGAGTTACAGCCACTGCAAGTAGTGGTGCTGGTTAAGTAAAAAATAAAAAAAATAAAAAAAGATAAGTAGCAGTACTGTACTTCAGCACCAGAGCAACTTGGTAAGAGGACTTCATCATCCTCGTCATGATACTTACTGCCAGGTGAGTTGACATTTATTTATTTCTGCTGGGTGCAGATATTATTGACCAAGATCTGGTAGAACTTATATTTAGGTAGATTACAAGAATCTGATAGAAGAGACTTTTCAACTGCATTTCATATTATAAAAAAGTTAGAGGGAAAAAAACTATGAAAAATAATATGTACACTACTCACAAAAAGGGATATTTGGCTTGTGGTTGAAATTTCAGGATGAACCTAAAACACACTCTAATCTTTACTCTAATTTTGAATGTACATGTCCAACTGTTCAATGTTTCAGTACTTTTTGCACAACTTCCTGTTCTCTAACAAGGAGCTTAACTGCAAAATTCACAACAGATGTTTGATCCAATAATCGCCCATTAAATTTCCTGGTTCAATTAGAATTGATATTTAAACAGTCCTCCTCATCATGCTGTTCACATTTTGACGTCATGAGACCAAGAAGACACCTAATAATTGATCAACAATACCTCGCCATTGCAAGGCTTTAAGCAGGATGTTCTCAGACGGAAGTGGCCACTGAGCTTAGAGTGTCACAGAGTGTCATCAGCAGGTTGCAACAGAGACACTGAGAGACTGGAGGAGTCACAGAAAGTCATAGAAGTGGACGTTCTTTGGCCACATCCCACACTAATGGCTGCTTCATTGTAAACAATGCCCTGCGGAGCCGGATGATAAATGCCACACAACTCCAGGCACATTTGAGGGAGGTGAGAGTGAGAGGCACCCGAATGTCACATCAGACTATTCCAAACTGTTTACATCAGCGTGGTCTGCGTGCTAGACAACCTGCAAGGGTATCTGACCACACCACCAGGCATAGGCGTCATCGTCTTGGGCCAGGGAGCATCTATGCTGGACAAGTGACCAGTGCTGTTCACTGATGAAAGTCGATTCACGCCAAAGAAGTGATGGCTGCCAAGGATATTAGGAGAGCACTATGCATCAGCAGCTGTTGTCACAAGATGACCCTTTGGTGGTGGTGTTACAGTGTGGGCAGGTGGGTCTAGACAATACAGAACTGCCCTACACTTTGTGAATGGTACAGTGACAGCCCATAATACTTGAATAACATCATTAATCCAGTCATTATGCCTCTGCATGAACAACATAGGCCTAATTTCATCTTCATGGATGACAATATGCCAGCTCATTAGGGAACTGCTGCTGAAGACTGGGGTACCTCAAATGTAGTGGCCTGCACTTTCTCCAAACTTAAATCCCATTGAAAACCTATGAGATCAGCTGAGTCACCGTGTAGAGCAGGGGTTCACAACCTTTTCTGGTTGGGGGTCACATTGTCAGACTGAAGGAATACCAAGGGACGGAAATAAAAGTTAAAGGGGTATTACCAACTGATATACTGTATTTATTGCATATTGTACATACAGTATATACTATAAATGTCTGGTTACACCTCCAGGATTCACATCTAATGGGAGAATACATGAAAAATGCATATGAGCAGCCACAAGACATAGACATACATGTCTGTCACCAGATGGTTGGGGGCCGCACAGAATGATATCGAGGGCCGCAGGTTGTGCACCCCCGGTGTAGAGGCTTGTAACTGTTTACCCCAAAACCTTAATGCCAAATATCCCTAACTTTTTGTGAGTAGTGTATATCGCTTACAGACCCATGGATCATTAAAAACAAAGCTATTGTTCAGGTAGAACAGCTCTGCTGGTCAAAGATGATGGTGGAAAGCCAACATCATGATCATACTATAAATATAGAAGAACCTCTTAAAGAAAAATGTATTTTTTTTGCTAAAGTCATACAGCTAAATCAGCATACTTTTCTGAACTAACTTCATTTCAGAAAGTTTTTGAATGAACATACATACATTTCTAGATTAAATAAACCTGATATATTTGAAGTTTTCGTATGCTATATAATTTAAATGTTGAAATGCTCAGTAGACAGTCTTTTCTCCAATTTATCTCCGCAGAGAAACAAAAATATGTATCAGAGTGGACATATCTAGGTTATGTTCTATTATCCCTTCAAGCAACCGTAATGCCAGTAACTCTCTGAAGGATAAAATTATTATAATTTGCAAATCCATTTTGCATTTAAATAATTATCTGAATGTTTCTAATTCTGAATAATTAAAAAGGCACATTTATTAATGTGATAGCTCCTAGATCTTGCTGTAAAATGCACCACAAATGTGTGCATTTCCTGTACATAATGTTGAATCAAGTTTTAAACCTATTTATTAAGCAAATACAACAAAAGGAATAATCTACTGTGCCAATCTTAACAAGGGGGTGCGGCTTAAGATCCAACATCGTGCACCAAAATTTTGCTGCAAAGTAAGCCAACTAATGGTGCAACATTAGACAAAAGTGGCTACCCATGCACCAAATTAATGTACCCTACAGCGCCAACCTCTAATAAATTTGATGCATCTTTAGATCGACTTCTAAATTTACACTTTCTATATTTTAAACAGGATTAGTAAAACAAACCAGAGTCACAAAAATCAAATATTGAATGCTTAAAGCTGCCAGATCATTTTTGCACGCTTTTTCACTTATAAATGGGGCTTTATTTCTATGACATTTTTATTTTATATACAGCTTTTTAAAATGTATTTGTTAATAGCACAACATGCAAGTAAATGTTTTTTTATTTTTTATGATGTCCTCTTTATGTAAGGGTAACTTTAATATATGGGATGTATGGGTTATAGTTGCTGAGGGTGGAAGTGCTTCCATGGCTTTAGGGTTCGTGCCTCCGCACCGCAAAAAATAGCACATGTCCTATCTTTTGCCGTATATTGTGGATTGCAGACCCATTCAAGTCAAATACGGGATTCACGCGGCCAGTGCCCATGCACTGAGGACTGCAGTTTGCACGGGCACAGGGCACACAGGGTCGTGTGAATGAGCCCTAAGGGCTAAAGATCCAGCTATCAGAGCAGTTACCTGATGAGTTCACTAAAAAAGAGAAGGAAAGGGAAACTAAAGGCTGTAGAAGACAAACTGTTGATATAACTTTTAATGCCTCTTGGAAAAAAATATTTTTAAAATTTTTAGTCCAAGATATGTGCAATGCAATAATATTTAAAAAATGCACTAAAAAGTGTCTATAGACTTTAAATACTGTATGTGAGTGCTAAAAGTCCTATACACTGACTGAGGTAAAAAAAATATAACGTACCCAGATATAAATATTGGTTTTGCTGCAAAATTTGGCATGCAGTTATGTCTCAGGCAGACATATAAATGATTACAGATGTGCTCTGAATTGACATTGGGTCTCGCCACAGGAGGGTAGAAAAGTGATTTCCTTGCTGTCATATAAAAAGGCTCTAAGAGGGTACCTTTGGGTAGTATACCTCTTGGTTAGAGATAGAGATGAGCGAATCGAAACCCATGAAGTGGAATTTGATCTGAATATCAGAATAAATTTGTTTCGCCTCAAAGCCGAATTTCCTTGTGCTCCATGTTAACGAATCGATTTAACCTGAAATAGTGCAAAAGAATCATACTTACCTCCTACATTTGCTCGCGATGGACAGCCAGTCACCATCTTGATTGAACATCTCAGCTGAAATCCCGCGCGTGGTGACAAATGACTGAGTGATGACGTGATGTTGCGCCACATCTTCAAGAAAAAGGCGATGGCCGAACCGTCACGAGCAAATGGAGGCAGTAAGTTTGATTCAATTCTTTTTTTAATGTTAATTTTACACAGTTTTTACACTCAGATGTCGCAATTATGTATGAACACGGCATCTGAGGGGTACAATGATGGGTGGCGGCGTTATCGCAGCTAGTTGAGCCACAATCTGCAACTTTGTTCCGCTCATGCCAGGTCTAAATAAGTAGGAGTGGTGTGGGCAGGAAAGAGGACAGGCAGGCTGTCTTTCATTTAGAGTCAGCGGTGGATCTGCCGAAGTTATGGAGAGGCTGGGCCCCTCTTGGTCCTCATGTAGACACACTGTACCATTGATTAATGCAATGTTTGTTAAAAGGTTAGGTACACTTTAAAAATCCTCGACAAGACCTCAAATGGTGTACTACTATGTTACACTTACCTCTTTCTCCAGCTCTTTCTCTGCTTGTTCACAACGTGCAGCAGTGACCTGTCAGTATATGGCAAGTTTCAGTTGCCGGCAATTACCGTCCTAAATTGTAAAGGACATTTACACATATAGTCACAAAACTTCTCGCTGACTGCCCATATCATTATAAATTACAGTAGGGGTGCAATTATCCCCTATGTAATGCATGCATGCCAATAATACAAAACTGTATTCAATTACTAATGTAGGCTTCCATGGACATAACATAAGCAATTCCAGGGATCTCTGCGAGTATGGAGCAGAGGATCAGAGATGCATATCAGGGTTTACAAAGCTCAGGAAAAAATTTTCACCAATTTTATCTCAATTACTAAATCACTGGTGTTCACGTTGGATGTGTAATTCAATAGCATTACACATTCATTTTTTGGTCTGCAGCTTCAGGGGAATTTTAAAGCTTGCTTAAATGCTATGTTGATTTAAAGCTAGTAAAATCAGAAAAAATATGGCAGCGTAGTAGGTGTCGTTCTTGATGGTATATTACATTTCACATTAATGTACATTAAACAGCATTAATCCCTAAAATCCACATTGACTGGAAGTTCCTGAGTTGTAATATGTGAAATTTTGTATTTCTATAGCTGTAAGAGATACAAAGTGACACCTACTCAAGGCAGTCATTACAGTGAGCCAAGAGTAGCCCGAAAAATCTGCAGTTATAGACAGTAACTCTGCATAGAAAGATTTATATGCTGCTCAAGGTCTGTGGAAAGTGCTGTGCTGAGCACAGTAATGTCCGCTATTAGTTGTGGTCACCTAGTATCACCTGTCTAGAAATGCTAAAATGTAAAATTGTATTATGATTTAAAAAAAAAATGAAAAAAAGAGAATCTACAATATTATTTAGATATTATATTATATAATATGACAAAATAACTGAAAAAGTCAATGTTCACAACTATTCACCCCTCTAAAGTCAATACTTTGTACAGCCACCTTTTGCGGCAATCACAGCTCCAAGTCGCTTTGGATAAGTCTCTATGAGCTTGCCACATCTTACCACTGGGATTTTTGCCCGTTCATCCTTGCAAAACTGCTCCAGCTCTGTCACGTTGGATGGTTTGTGCTTGTGAACAGAAATCTTTAAGTCTGACCACAATTTTTTTTTATTGGATTAAAATCTGGACTTTGACTAGGCCATTCCAACACATTTACATGTTTCCCCTTAAACCACTCAAGTGTTGCTTTAACAGTGTTTTTGGGGTCATTGTCCTGCTGGAAGGTGAACCTCCTAGCCTCAAATCACGCACAGAGTGGTACAGGTTTTGCTCAAGAATATCCCTGTATTTAACATCATCCATCTTTCCCTCAACTCTGACCAGTTGCCCCGTCCCAGCTGCTGAAAAACATCCCCACCGCATGATGCTGCCACCACCATGTTTCACTGTGGTGTTCTTTGGGTGATGTGATGTGTTGGGTTTGCTCCAGACATAGCGTTTTCTTTGATGGCTGAAAAGTTCAATTTTAGTCTCATCAGACCAGAGCACCTTCCTCCATACCTTTTGGGAGTCTCCCACATGCCTTTTGTAAACTCACAACGTGCCTTTTTGTTTTTTACTGAAAGTAATGGCTTTCTTCTGGCCACTCTGCCATAGAGCCCAAATCTATGGAGCGTACGGATTATTGTCGTCCTATGTACAGATAATCCAGTCTCTGCTGTAGAACTCTGCAGCTCCTCCAGGGTTACCTTAGGTCTCTGTGCTGCCTCTCTGATTAATGCCCTCCTCGCCCAGTCTGTGAGTTTTGGTGGGCGGCCGTCTTTTGGCAGATTTGCTGTGGTGCCATGTTCTTTCCATTTGGTTATGATAGATCTGATGGTGCTCCTGGGGATCATCAAATAATTGGATATTTTTTTTAATAACCTAACCCTGACTTGTACTTCTCAACAACATTGTCCCTGATTAGTTTAGAGAGTTCCTTGGTCTTTATGGCAGTGTTTGGTTAGTATGCCTCTTGCTTAGGTGTTGCAGCCTCTGGGGCCTTTAAATAAAGGTGTGCATATGTAATGACAGATCATGTGACACTTAGATTGCACACAGGCGGACATCAGTTCACTAATTATGTGACTTCTGAAGGTAATTGGCTGCACCAGAGCTTTTTATGGGCTTCCTAACAAAGGGGGGTGAATATATACATAGATGGCAATTTTCTGTTTTCTGTTTCTAAACAATAGTTTTACTTATATATTTTTCTCATTTCACTTCACCAACTTAGACCATTGTGTTCTGATCTATCACATAAAATTCAGATTAAGAAAACATTGAACGTAAGGCTGTAATGTAACAAAATGAGAAAAAAGTCAAGGGGGTGAATACTTTTGCAAGGCACTGCATGTGTTTTGTGTGTGTTTTAATACTGAAAAAATAACGTTTGAAAAAAAGTCTTTTTTTACATTGCCAAATTCTGACCCCCATAAACTTTTTATAGTTATATCTACGGAGCTGTGTGTGGGCTTTTTTTTTGCTGGATGATCTGTAGCTTTTATTAATATCATTTTGGAGAGTGTGTGACTTTTTGATCACATTGTATTAAATTTGATTGGGTAAGAGAAATGATTAAAAAATGCCTAATTTTCATATTTTTTTCCATTATGCCATTCTACACATAGGATAAATATTTTTGTATTTTAACAGTACTGGCGTTTTTGGATGCGGTGATGCGCATGATGTTTATATTTTTTTTATTGTTTATGTATTTATTTTTTTATTCTAGGCAAAGGGGTGATTTAAAATATATATTTTTTAAACTTTTTTGTAGCCCCTCAAGAAGGCTACAATAGCCATTATATATTATAATATATATTTTTTTTAATGGCTTATACTGTATCCCTATAGAACTACAGTATAAAGCACCAATTGCTGTTATTAGGGGTGAGTGAATCGCGATTCAGATCCAAGATCCGAGGTCAATTCGTTCATCAACTTCGTTTTAATGCTGTATAGACACCGTACAGAATTGAAATGTATGTGTTGAGCAAAATTTGTTAAGTCCGAAGTGTGAAGAACTTTGGCTTTGATTCTACATATTTAAAAACAGGAATCCGAAGTTGGCTTTGGTACCGAGGTACCAGCCGGTACCAGAGCCTACTTTGAAGTCCTGTTTTAAAAAAATATTTTAAGTTGTAGAAGAAAACAACATTGCTTACCGGTAATCGTTTTTCTCGATACCCATGACGGCACCCTGTGCGACTCAGGATCTCCCATCAGGACAGGAAACCTGAGAAGATAAAAAGGACACACTTCCACCCAACACCAGTGGAAGAAATAAATTGTTCTCCGGAGAGAAGTGAAAAATGATTAAAGACCCCTTCTCTCTCCTTGAAAGATAAAATGTGCTCTTTTATTCACACATATCAAGTGACAAGTCACCTGACTTGAGAAAGGTTCTGTGAGAGAACCGAAACATTGTCACTTGATATGTATGAATAAAAGAGCACATTTTATCTTTCAAGGAGTGCTGCGAACCTTTATTTGCTATATATATATATATATATATATATATATATATCTACATGGGGAGGGAAATATCGGGTGCCGTCATGGGTATCGAGAAAAACGATTACCGGTAAGCTCATGACGGCACCCTGTGCGAGATAAACTATAAGTAGAACCTGGGGGGGGGGCCACAGCCTGAAGGACTTTTTCCCCAAAAAGGGCATCAGAATGGAGCTGCAATCTGTAATGTTTGAGAAAGGTATGCGGGGAGCTCCAGGTAGCCGCCCTGCAAATCTGAGCTAAAGATACATCAGCTCTCTCAGCCCACGAAGTAGACACTGCCCTAGTAGAATGGGCCCCAAAACCTGAAGGAGGGGGGAGACCCAGGGAAATATAAGCTCTAGCTATGGCCTTCTTCACCCATCTATCAATAACCCCGCGGGATGCTTTTTTCCCCTTATTCCCTCCTAAATACTGGACCAGGAGGTTCTCGTCTTTTCTCCAAGGAGCCGTAACATCTAGGTAGACCAACAAGCATCTCTTAACATCCAGGCAATGAAACCTTTCTTCCGAGCTATTGGAGGGGTTAGGAAAAAAGGAAGGCAGAGAAAACCTTGGGAAGGAAAGAAGGCAGGGGCCTGATAACTATTTGGTTATCCTAGATGATAGTATAAGGTGGATATGCCGAGAAGGCCTGGATCTCCGAGATCCTCCTAGCAGAGGTAATAGCCAGGAGGACTGCCATTTTAATGGACAAAATGTCAATTGGGATCTCTAATAAGGGCTCAAAGGGTCTATCGGTTAGGGCCGTCAAGACCCTGTTCAGGTCCCAAGGAGGGGAAAGAGGTCTTACAGAATGACAGATTCTGGCAGCGGCAGAAAGGAAACGCTTGACCCACGGGTGGATTGCTAATTGGAAGTCAAAAAAGTAGCTCAAAGCCGACACCTGAACTTTTAAGGTGGAGGCCTTGAGCCCTTTGTCTAACCCTGCTTGTAAAAAGTCTAAAATCTTAGGGATTTCTGGAGGACTAAATGGATCAGGGCTAGAACCTAGAAAGGAAGAAAAGACATTCCAAACCCTATTATACTTCCTGGCTGTTGAAGTTTTTTTTACTACCTAGAAGGGTGGAAACAACTTTGCTAGAAAGCCCTCTCTTCAACCAGATGTCCCTGTCAATCTCCATACTGCCAAATGAAGAATCCCCGAATTGGGATGCCATACGGGCCCCTGGGAGAGTAGATCCTCCCTTGGAGGGATCACCCAGGGAGGGCTTCTGGCTAGACTTAAGAGGGTGGAGTACCAGACTCTCTTGGGCCACTTTGGGGCTACCATGATTATGGTGGCTCCCTCCTTCCGCACTTTCTTCAGAACCTGCGGAATTAGGGAAATAGGTGGGAAGGCATAGCCGAGTTCCTGGCTCCAATCCTGAGCCAGACTGTCTACCGCTGTAAGATTCTCTGAGTAATTTAGGGAGAAGAATCTCTTTGTCTTCCTGTTTTTCCCTGCCAGTATTTTCCCTCTGAGTGAGCTCCCCAACCCCACGGACTGGCAGCTGTCGTTATCAGCATGGGCTCCATGAAGGACCAAGGCATTCCTACTGAAAGGTTCTTCTCGGACGTCCACCACAGAAGGGAACACCTTGCTCTGGAGGAGAGATGAAACTTTTCCTCTAGTGTTTGTGGAAGACCATTCCAATTCTTCAAGATGTCCGACTGTAACGGTCTTGCGTGGATCTGCGCAAATGGTACGGCTGGAATTGTAGCAGTCAGGTGCCCCAGTACTGCCATCGCCTCTCTGATGGAACATCGGAAGGACCGGAAAAGGAACCAAACATGCTCTATTGTTGAGGACACTTTCTTCTGAGGGAGGAATGTCTTCTGAGCCGTGGAATCTAGCTGCATTCCTAAAAAGGTGCAAATTTGAGAGGGGGTTAGACAAGACTTCTCCCGATTCATCTTCCACCCCAGATCCTTCAACAGAGAGCACACCAGGACAAGCTCTGTTTGTAACTGCTCCCTTGTTTGGGCTACGAACAAAAAATCGTCCAGATAGGGTACTACTACTATCCCAGACAATCGAAGGAATGCCACCATCTCCGCCACGACCTTGGTGAAAATTCTCGGGGCTTGAGAGACCCCAAACGGGAGGGCCCTGTATTGCAGGTGCAGAAGTTGGCCCCTTACTTGAACAGCCGTTGTTAAATACTTTTGGGAGGAAGAGTGAATTGGGATGTGATAATAGGCATCCTCTAAGTCTATACTTGCCATCCAGCAACCTTGGTATAACAGGTCTAAAGTCGTCTTTATAGTTTCCATCCGAAACTTCTTGTACCTCAGGAATTTGTTTAGACGCTTTAGGTTCAGAATCATCCGAAAGGAACTGTTGGGTTTCTTTATTAAAAAGAGTGGGGAGTAAAACCCCTTGCCCGCCTCCTTCTTTGGGACTTGGCAAACAACTCCTTTGTCCAACAATAACTGAACCTCTCCCTCCAGAACTGTGGACTTTAGAGGATCCTTCGGCGTTGGAGTGTGGGTGAAAAAAACTTGGGGATAGGAGCGGAACTCCAAACTGAATCCCTCTGCTATCCCTCCCAAAACCCACTTGTTTTGGGTGACGTTCGACCAAGCCGGGAGAAAAGCAGAGAGTCTTCCCCCAACCTGGAGTTTGGCGTCATTGCTTGTCCTTTGGTTTGCTATCCTGGGATTTAAAAAGGAAGCCGCTAGTTTTTCTTTGAAACCTATCCCTCTCCTTCCTATCGTTTGGCTTACCCCTCATTCTTCTAAAACCCTGCTGGGGTTTACGAAAAAAGGGGTTCTTCTGAGGGACAGGAAATCCTTTTTTCTTGTCGGATGCCTTCTCCAGGATGTCATCTAGGGAGGACCCAAACAACCTATCGCCCTCACACGGAAGGGCACAGAGTCTGGCCTTAGACCCCTGGTCACCCTTCCATGATCTAAGCCAAATGGCTCTTCTTGCCGCATTCGTCATAGCTGAGGATTTGGCGGCAAAACGCATAACATCCGTAGAAGCATCCGTTAAAAAATCCGCCGCTTTAGCAAAGGTGGGAAGAGAAGCTAAGATTTCTTCCCTAGGCTTTTTCTCTTTAAGATGTGCCTCTAGCTGTTCAATCCACAATCTCAAGAACAGGGATACCCAAGTGGCTGCAACTGCGGGTCTAAGACAAGTAGCAGAAGTTTCCCACGCCCGTTTTAGGTATATGTCTGCTTTCTTATCTAACGGGTCCGAAAGACAACCCAGATCATCAAAGAGGAGGGCATATCTCTTTGCTATCTTAGCGACTGGAGCATCTACCGTAGGGGCCCTATCCCAGCTGGAGGAGACTTTTTCCTCATAAGGATATTTTCTTTTCACCGAGGAGGGTAGGAAAAATTTCCTGTCAGGATTTTTCAATTCTCTATTAATAATCGCTTGCATGTTTTCATGAATAGGGAAGACCCTATGCTTTTTAGGGCCTAATGCCTGAAAGGCCTGCTCCGCAACTGATCTGGTCTGCTTAACGTCTTCCAACTGCATGGTTGCTCTGACCGCTTTTAGTAACGGCTGCGTATCCTCAGGGGAAAAGAAGGATCTCCCTGAATAATCTTGGTCCGAGGAGTCCGAATTACTAGCAAATAGCTGTCCGGATTCTCCGTCATCATCGGATGAGTCCAACTCTATACTGTCGTACTCTGTATCTCTCCCTGGTTTATCTGGGGACCTGGCACGGCTTTTACTGAATGCTTTGAAGGATGCCTTGATAATAGACTTCATGGATTTAGTAAGGGTCTGGGATTGCTCTGCTACTAGTTTATCTATACACGCTGAGCATAACGCTTTCTGATAAGATGCAGATAGGGACGTTTTACATTCCGCACACTCCCTGTGTTTTGTCTTGGAAGACGACTTTTTAGGTGGCTTGGGGATCTAAAAACAATCATATGAAACACCACATTAGCAATAAAAAGGAACGCTCTCACCCATTGAAGTTTTTCCTTTTCCCCCATCCTCCGACCAGTACCGGACTTGCAGGCCTGAAGGGTTCCTGGGGTTCAGCGCATCCCTCTGTAGGCTCCGACATGCTTGAAAGCAGTATCGCTACCCAGCATATCCAAAACTGTGCCCCAGCTGGCTGCCTGAACCTGCCGCCGTATTTGTATTTTAAAGGACGCGCTCCGGCACTCCACTTCCGGGTCTTGCACTGGCGAAGCCCTGCCCCCTGACATCATCTCCAAGAGACGGCCCCTTGGGGAGCCGTGGGAAGCCGCTGTGGCCGTGTTCAGGCGGCTCCCCACGCTCTTCCTTGCTCTTCCCAGTTCCAAGATGGCCCCATAAGCGCACGGACGCGCGGGTGCCATCTTGGAACTGGGAAGAGCGAGGAAGAGCGTGGGGAGCCGCCTGAACACGGCCACAGCGGCTCCCCGCAGGGCCGGAGAGAGGGCAGGCGCAGGCAGACTTGTGGGGAGCGGCTTCTGGCGCAGCCACAGAACTACCGCTCCCCAGGGATAGGACTTCCCACGGCACTTAGCCACAGACCTTCCCCAGCTCTGGTGTCTATTCTGAGGTATGTCTTCTGCAGCGACCTGCGCTGCTTCTCAGGATCTCCCATCTGGAGGACAGGAAACCTGAACTGGTGTTGGGTGGAGGTGTGTCCTTTTTATCTTCTCAGGTTTCCTGTCCTGATGGGAGGTCCTGAGTCGCACAGGGTGCCGTCATGGGTGAGGGGAAAATTATGAAAGAAAATGACCTATTGTTTAAATGAAGCTAAATATGTTTTAGATTATTTTTTTCCAATTTTCCAAGTGAGTATCTACATTTGAAGGGGACCTAAACCTTAACTGAAAGAATTGAAGGTGCAGCAGCATTTATCAAAGTGATCTGCACCTTGGGCTTGGATCGGTTCTGTTCTTCTTTTTCAGCATGCAGAGTACATATTCTATAAACTTTCTATGGATCTGTACTCCGCATTCTGGAAAAGCAGAGCCGATGTGATAGGCGCAGAGAGGTCTACGAAGTACTGCTGCTCCTTCTCTGCTTTCAGTAAACGTTTATGTCCCCTATAATCACGTGATTTTAACGCAGCCTACTAGGCCCAAGATATATTATTGCTTCATGTTATTTGACAGCAGTCACTAGGCCATAGACACAATGGAATACAGATAACCTTATTGACTTCTATGGGAGAGTTTTCTAGACATGCTTTGTGACCTGTGCAAAGCTCAGAAGGGAGTAGATAAGTTGTGACATCATCTATTGTCAGTGGTGGTAATTGGTACACCCTGTGTAATCTATACACAGGTGATATCTGTTATTGTAATCCTGCATGTGATGAGAATGAGATGACTGATGAACATTTATCTGTACAGAACAGGAAGTCTTTAAATAATAATGTAAAATAGAAAATGCTAAATGAAACATAAAATAAATAAAAACAATATTCTTAAGAATAGCCCCAACTTTCGGAATTAGTTTTCTAAATTGGGATTATGACTAAGAAATAAAAAGACAAGGATAAACATGTATAGAAAGAATTATTCAGCTGTGTGCCTCATAAACTAAATTACTTGAAATTTGCACAGTACCTAGAAATCCTTTTGCATTCAGAAGATGCTGTTTAATGCATTCCTATCATTAGACAAACCATCTGCTGTCCTTCAATATACGTTCATTAGTGAAAGAAAAGTTGGAATATCTAAAATAAACAACACACAGTGAGAAATCCAGTAAGAAAAAAGTAGTAAGGGTAAGAAAAGTTCATTCATAGTAATGTGTTAAAGTAAGTATGTCATCTCCCCCAAACACTATTAAAGATGTTGTCCAAATTTGCCCCATGCCACTAAATGCTGGTTTCTCCCCTGCACCTATGGTTTTCCTTCTGTTCTTTGTATACAAGACTGCAGCAGTAATGTACAGGTATACAGCACGTGACCACAAGTAGTACTGCAGGCACTTGCTCCAGATAACTAAATAATAGGTGGATAGTCCTTACTAGTGTTGATAGAGCACCAAAGTGCTTGTGTGCTCTGGCCGAACACATCGGTATGCTCGTGTGCTCTACCGAGCACCCGAACACAATGGAAGTCAATGGTAGAACCCCAGGCACCCCCTGCTTGGAAGAGAAGAGGGTGTGTCTAGCATATAAAAAAAGTTAGAAACTGATGGAAACCCCATCAAAATTGTTTGGAAACAGCATTAGGAGGATGTTTGGCTGCATCTTGGACTCCTATTATCTATGACATACAATAGACAACCACATAAAGGCTATATGCCAAAATCCAGGTATGTGGAAGCCAACAATCTGTCCATGAGACAGATAACAGTCAGCATACCTTACAATGGCAGCCTTGTGCACTATGAGACATTCCATACCAGCTCTCATCTGACTGACAGCCAGTAAGCCTCAAAGTTGCTTCACATCTGTTGGATGGATTGGGTGAACATGCGCACCTAGATTAATATCATTAGGGTGACAAAAAGTTTTCCGGTTGTCCTAACATAATATTCAATAACTTTTCTATACAGTTTTGTAATGTAAAAACTCATTTTCATAAACATGGGCATATGGGAAAGACATGAAAATTCGCGATCTACGCTACTCATGAACAGCGTCATCTATTGGTTTCATAGTCTTATGACAAGACTATTAGTCTTGTCATAAGACTATAAAACCAATAGATGGCGCTGTTCATCTTGTTGGGGCGACAGTAAGTGAGGCACCCTGCTCCACAGAGTCCACACACCGTGTAGCATTCAGCCTATAATAGCCTGCGCTAACACTGTGGTGTATATCGTATTGCTGCTATCATTCACACATCTTCTAGCACTTTATCTTCGGTAATATAAGCTTGCTAGGGTGTATTTGAGGACTTTTGCCCTGCTTGTAATGACTAATAAACAGCACCAAGACAAGACTATGAATCCAATAGATGGCGCTGTTCATGAGTTGTTTAGAATTTTCCATGCAAATGGATTCAGATGAAAAACAAAGCAGATTCTGCTCATTTGCATGTCTTTCCCATGCCCATGTTTATGCAAATTAGTTTTTACATTACAAAACTGTATAGAAAGGTTATTAAATATTATGTTAGGACAATCAGAAAACTTTTTGTTACCCTAATGGTATTGATCTCTGTGTGCATGTCCACCCAAACCATCCAACAAATGTGAAGCAACTTTGAGGCTTACTGGTTGCCAGTCAGATGAGAGCTGGTTTGGAATGTCTCATAGTGCACAAGGCAGCCATTGTAGGGTATGCGGACTGTTATCTGTCTCATGGATAGATTGCTGGCTGCCAGATACCTGACTTTTGGCATATAGCCTTTGTGTGGTTGTCTATTGTATGTCATAGATAATAGGAGTCCAAGACACATCTAACCATCCTCTTAATGCTGTTTCCAAACCCTTTTGATGGGGTTTCCATCAATTTCTAACCTTCTTCAGAGCAGGGGATGCCTGGTTTGATACTCGGGTCTCCATTGACTTTCATTGTTTTAAATTATACTTGAGCACTCGAGCATTGCAATGAGCAGCAACACAGGCATGGAGGCTTCTCGGTTATGTGAATGAGGCCTTAACAGGATTTGGGGACGATGACAAACTCTAACCCGTTAAGGACCCTGACAAACTCTAACCCGTTAAGGACCAGACCGTTTGTTGGAAATTTAACGTGTCACTTTACTGTATGTGTTAATAACTTTGGAGCACTTTTACTTATCCAAGCCATTCTGAGACTGTTTTCTCATGACATATCGTACTTTATGTTAGTGGTAAATTTGATTCAATATGTTTCACTTTTATTTATAATTTTTAAAAATCCAAAATTTATAGAAAAACTTACTTTTTTAAGGGCCAATTCTGTTTTGAAGTCACTTTGTGGGCCTTATGTAGTAGAAACCACCCAACGACACCCTCAAGTTAATCAAAGCTGATTTTCACAAGAATTAAAGGAAAATGAAGACAACATTTAAAAATTTCATCTTTGCCCGTTTTACTGTTTTTTTCCGGTAAGGCAGCAAGGGTTAACAGCAAAACAAATCTTAATATTTATTACCCTGATTCTGCCATTTACATAAACACACCGTATGTGGTTGTAAACTGCTCTATGGGCACACAGCAGGGCGCAGAAGGAAAGGATCACCATGAAGTTGAAATGGTTTTCGGGTGCCATGTCATATTTGAAGAGAACCTAAGGGTTATTGAAACTACACCCCTCAAGGAATGTATTGAGGGATGTACTGACCAATTTGATCTCACAGTTGTTTCATAGAATTTAGAAACACCTGGCTGTGGAATTTTTTATTTTATTTCTTCCAATAAAATGTTGCATAAGCTTCCCATTTTTCAATTTCACAAGGGGTAACAGGAGAAAAAGCAGCCAAGATTTTGGTAAGCATTTTCTCCTGAACACGGCAACACCCCATATGTGGGTCTGCTGTTTGGGCACACGGCAGGGATCAGAAGAGAAAAACACCATATGGTTTTTGGAGGGCAGATTTTGGTGGAAAGGTTTACAGGCGCCATGTTGCCATTAATCAGCCTCTGGAGACCAGTACAGTAATTTTCTGACAATCATACATTTCATATCCAGCTGGTCTGTACGATTAAAGAGATACCAATTATATATATATATATATATATATATATATATTATTTTACATTTTGCCACTTTTACCCAGCATTTTCTGAGAGCCATGTTTTTTTCTATTTTTCTGCCAATCGTTTTGCATGGGGGCTCATTTTTTTGCGGATGAGTTGATGTTCTTATTAGTACCATTTTGGGGTACATAGACCTTTTTGATCATTTGCTATTACGCTTTTTGTAAGGCTAGGTGACAAAAAATTACTGTTTTAACAAAGTTTATTTTTTATTTTTACGGCGTTCATCTGACGGCGTAGATCATGTGATATTTTTATATAGCTGTCGTTATGGATCCGACAATACATAATTTGTCTATTTTTATTTTTTTGTAATCTTACACAATAAAATCTTTTTTGAAAAAAAATCCTGTTTTTGTGTTGCCATTTTCTTAGAGCCATATTTCCTTAAATTTTTTAAACGATCCTCTTGTGTGGGGGCTTGTTTTTTTGCGGAATAAGTTGACGTTTTCATTGGTACCATTTTGGGGTACATAGTACTTTTTGATCAATCACTATTACACTTTTTGTTAGGCATTGTGACCACAAAATCATTATTTTGGCACAGTATTCATTTATTATTTTTACATCTGACAGGGAAGAACATGAGATATTTTATAGAGCAGGTCATTACAGATGCAGCAATATCTAATATGTTCATTTTTTTTTATTTTTTTTTATTATTGTACAAACCAGATTCCCAAAAAGTTGGGACACTAAACAAATTGTGAATAAAAACTGAATGCAATGATGTGGAGATGGCAAATGTCAATATTTTATTTGTAATAGAACGTAGATGACAGATCAAACGTTTAATCCGAGTAAATGTATAATTTTAAAGGAAAAATACGTTGATTCAAATTTTCATGGTGTCAACAAATCCCCAAAAAGTTGGGACAAGTAGCAATAAGAGGCTGGAAAAAGTAAATTTGAGCATAACGAAGAGCTGGAAGACCAATTAACACTAATTAGGTCAATTGGCAACATGATTGGGTATAAAAAGAGCTTCTCAGAGTGGCAGTGTCTCTCAGAAGCCAAGATGGGTAGAGGATCACCAATTCTCACAATGTTGCGCAGAAAGATAGTGGAGCAATATCAGAAAGGTGTTACCCAGCGAAAAATTGCAAAGACTTTGCATCTATCATCATCAACTGTGCATAACATCATCCGAAGATTCTGAGAATCTGGAACAATCTCTGTGCGTAAGGGTCATGGCCGTAAAACCATACTGGATGCCCGTGATCTCCGGGCCCTTAAACGACACTGCACCACAAACAGGAATGCTACTGTAAAGGAAATCACAGAATGGGCTCAGGAATACTTCCAGAAACCATGGTCAGTGAACACAATCCACCGTGCCATCCGCCATTGCCAGCTGAAACTCTACAGTGCAAAGAAGAAGCCATTTCTAAGCAGGATCCACAAGCTCAGGCGTTTTCACTGGGCCAGGGATCATTTAAAATGGAGTGTGGCAAAATGGAAGACTGTTCTTTGGTCAGACGAGTCACGATTCAAAGTTCTTTTTGGAAATCTGGGACGCCATGTCATCCGGACCTAAGAGGACAAGGACAACCCAAGTTGTTATCAACGCTCAGTTCAGAAGCATGCATCTCTGATGGTATGGGGTTGCATGAGTGCGTGTGGCATGGGCAGCTTGCATGTCTGGAAAGGCACCATCAATGCAGAAAAATATATTCAGGTTCTAGAACAACATATGCTCCCATCCAGACGTCATCTCTTTCAGGGAAGACCCTGCATTTTTCAACAAGATAATGCCAGACCACATTCTGCATCAATCACAACATCATGGCTGCGTAGGAGAAGGATCCGGGTACTGAAATGGCCAGTCTGCAGTCCAGATCTTTCACCTATAGAGAACATTTGGCGCATCATAAAGAGGAAGGTGCAACAAAGAAGGCCCAAGACGACTGAACAGTTAGAGGCCTGTATTAGACAAGAATGGGAGAGCATTCCTATTTCTAAACTTGAGAAACTGGTCTCCTCGTTCCCCAGACGTCTGTTGAGTGTTGTAAGAAGAAGGGGAGATGCCACACAGTGGTGAAAATGGCCTTGTCCCAACTTTTTGGGGATTTGTTGACACCATGAAATTATGATTCAACATATTTTTCCCTTAAAATTGTACATTTTCTCAGTTTAAACTTTTGTTCCGTGATTTATGTTCTATTCTGAATAAAATATTAGAAGTTGGCACCTCCACATCATTGCATTCAGTTTTTATTCACGATTTGTATAGTGTCCCAACTTTTTGGGAATCCGGTTTGTGTATATATATATATATATATATATATATATATATATATATATGAACCTTGAAAAATGAGGATGCAGCACACTATGAACACGAGGGGTGCACGTCCGGCCAATGTGGACCAGCACCTAGGTCCAATGAACTAGAAGTAGAAAAATAGCCAGCAGCACTCCAGATTAGAAAAGAAAACGTGTGGTTTTCACTCCCGCGCATGCGCGGTGAGTGAATGGGAACGCTGTCGAGCACGCGATTCAAGTTACATACAGTCACCCAGCTGACAGTGAGTTTTTTAATTTCACGTGATTAATGTATTCACCTGCACTCATTATGATCTTTTTCACATAATGTAAAGGAGGTTATATTAATTATTTATTATTTATATGCACTATACTTGCCAGGTTGTGGTGGTTGTTTATATGTATTCATGTAATCATATGTATCACTATATCTATTGATTTTGACTGCAATTTTTTTAATTAATGTTAATCTTTGGTTCATTGATGTACCTATATAAAACATGCTTGTAACACATGTGCACTAGGTTTGATAAAGACAGCAACAAGCTGTTGAAACGTCGCTTGACTTTTGGGTCAATAAACCACAAGTTTTCTTTGCTAATCTGGAGTGCTGCTTACTATTTTTCTACTTCTATATATATATATATATATATATATATATACACACACACAGTACAGACCAAAAGTTTGGACACACCTCATTCAAAGAGTTTTCTTTATTTTCATGACTATGAAAATTGTAGATTCACACTGAAGGCATCAAAATTATGAATTAACACATGTGGAATTATATACATAACAAAAAAGTGTGAAGCAACTGAAACTATGTCATATTCTTGGTTCTTCAAAGTAGCCACCTTTTGCTTTGATTACTGCTTTGCACACTCTTGGCATTCTCTTGATGATCTTCAAGAGGTAGTCACCTGAAATGGTCTTCCAACAGTCTTGAAGGAGTTCCCAGAGATGCTTAGCACTTGTTGGCCCTTTTGCCTTCACTCAGATTTCCACTGGTCTAATGTCCATTCCTTGTGTTCTTTAGCCCAAACAAGTCTCTTCTGCTTGTTGCCTGTCCTTAGCAGTGGTTTCCTAGCAGATATTCCACCATGAAGGCCTGATTCACACAGTCTCCTCTTAACAGTTGTTCTAGAGATGTGTCTGCTGCTAGAACTCTGTGTGGCATTGACCTGTTCTCTATTCTGAGCTGCTGTTAACCTGCGATTTCTAAAGGCTGGTGACTCGGATGAACTTATCCTCTGCAGCAGAGGTGACTCTTGGTCTTCCTTTCCTGGGGCGGTCCGCATGTGAGCCAGTTTCTTTGTAGCGCTTGATGGTTTCTGTGACTGCACTTGGGGACACTTTCAAAGTTTTCCCAATTTTTCAGACTGACTGACCTTCATTTCTTAAAGAAATGATGGCCACTCGTTTTTCTTTACTTAGCTGCTTTTTTCTTGCCATAATACAAATTCTAACAGTCTATTCAGTAGGACTATGAGCTGTGTATCCACCTGACTTCTCTACAACGCAACTGATGGTCCCAACCCCATTTATAAGGCAAGAAATTCCACTTATTAAACCTGACAGGGCACACCTGTGAAGTGAAAACCATTTCAGGTGACTACCTCTTGAAGCTCATCAAGAGAATGCCTAGAGTGTGCAAAGCAGTATTCAAAGCAAAAGGTGGCTACTTTGAAGAACCTAGAATATGACATATTTTCAGTTGTTTCACACTTTTTTGTTATGTATATAATTCCACATGAGTTAATTCATAGTTTGGATGCCTTCAGTTTGAATCTTCAATTTTCATAGTCATGAAAATAAAGAAAACTTTGAATGAGAAGGTGTTTCCAAACTTTTGGTCTGTACTGTATATATATATATATATATATATATATATATATATTTTTTTTTTAGATAATTGGATTTGTCTCATTGTGTTTACATTAGTTCCCTAGTTTATACTTTTGGCTAGGTACTAAATTACCATGTAATTCCTGCATGTCTGGTCCTCCCTCTGGCATTTTAGCTTTGCTGCTAAAAGAGCGTTGCTAGGTGTCCTCCGTCTCCCAGCTTCTTTATTCAGAAGACGGAGGACGTAGAAGTGGGCAGTCCCTCACCCTGCATGCTCACTCCCGTCTGAACCAGGAAGTTACTTCAGGCATAGAGAGCTGTAAATCACATTCTAAGCATTACACTAGGTACCCAGCCACGTGTAAAAAAAGGAAGTATACATAAACCCCTGCACTGACGTTCAGCAGCACGGCTCCGATCCCCTCAGTGAGTGTTTTGGAGATTGGGCTGTGCTGCTGTGTTTCTGTGCCCTGATCTCCCGTTCAGGATGGCCGAGCCTGTGCATGGCGTCCAGTTGCCATGGTAACCATCACACGCTGCCACAGCAGAGCAGCCTCTGATGGGAGGGGGAAAGGAGGGAGCTCCCAACTTGTTATGTAGAATCCGGAGCCTGCTGCAGCAGAGAAGCCAAGTGCTGGGAAGTGAGGGGAGGGGGGACCTTTCTCACAGTTAACCTCTTACATACAGCGGTCCCTACAGACCGCAGCAAGGTAGGGGTTAAACGGCAGACATCCACTGAAGTCCGCAGTTACAGTAGATTGACAGCTGTATGTTACAGTGTCACGCCCTGCCCTGTGGGTGTTCTGAGGAGATCTGTCAGAGTTTCTGCATGTGACTCGATTTGACAGTTTGTTTTGTTGTGGGTTTGAGCAGAATCCCACCTCCTCCCAGGTGTTGCTCTTTAGGTAATTGGTGAGGCTATTTATTCCTCCCTCTCCCTATAGTCTTTGCGGGTTATAGTTCTGCCTTGTGTGAGCTCTGGAAGTTTGGTGAATCATCTGCTCCAACACATCTCTAGATAAGTCCTTTTCCCTTGTTCCTTCTGTGTCTGTTTTGACTAGGCCTCTAGGGTGATGCTAGCTCCTTCAGTTGTTGAAGGAGCTGGGTGCCTCTTTCCCTCTTACCTACAGCTGAGGGTTTGGTTCAGTGTGTTATAGTCTTAGGTACGTGGGCATGTGCATATCTACCATTGACATATGCACATGGGCATAGCAGCTTAGGGAAAGTGTTTTAGGGATTGTTAGGAGGTGACCCCTTTGTTCCCTAGCATTTGGGGCCTAGTCAGTTGTTTTGTTTGCTTTGCCGTGTTCGGTTTCCTTCCCTTATCTTACCTACCATGACATACAGCTGACAATCTACTGAACCACTCGACCATCCTGTTCAATTGCAGGGGAGAGGAGGGGTGGGGGGATGGACTGCCTCCCTGTCTGAAATAAACATTTTCTCCGGCTCGGCCATGCTGAACGGGAGATAAGGGCACAGAAACACAACAGCATAGCCCTATCTCCAAAACACTCAATGAGGGTATCAGAGTCCAAAGGCAGGGACCGATGTGATTGCTCCTCTGCCGGGTACCCTGACAGCTCTGGTGTCTTTAGCACCCGTTTAGATGCCTGGGTTAATGCTTACCATTGTTTTTATGTGTCTGAACAGCCACTTGCTAAAATGTATGGGCTCTAAGGAGGAAGAGGATGTGAAGTGTGGACAACTCAGGCAGCGCGTTCCCGAGATTAGCGCAATGCATTCTGGGTAGTGAGGGAAGGCGGGCTTAGCCTCGGGGTGAGGGCTCGGCGGCCATCTTGAGAGGAGAGGCAGAATGAAGTCTGGTGAATAACGGTTGCTATGGACGGAATCTCCTTAAATATAGGGTATGTGAGAAAAAAAATGAGTGATTATGGATTATCACCTCAGTAGTAACTACATATGTGAAAATTGAATTTTGAGTTAAAATATGACAGTTATCCTTTAAACACATCCATGTCACACAACTAGAGACGAGTAGTTATCTGGAAACTCATTTCAGGTCCAATGTGTACAAAATGATCGACAGGTTCCATTTGGGTAAGAATTAATTTTACCTGAATTGCCCTAGTAATGTAAAGTGACAATGTATAGCTATGAGTAGAATCCGAATTTTTGGGGAAAATCAAAAATTTGATTAAATAGAATCGATTTGCCCATCTCTAAACATGATTACCTAATAAATTCACGATTCTGAATAAGTCACCTTGTTCCCCTCTCTTCCGATTAGTAAATCACTTTTGAGGCTATTTTCACAGGCTTTGAGGCTATTTTTTTTCCAGTATTGAGATCCTGCAGAGGATAGAATACCAGAAAAATATGTTTCTGTTTAGTTCTCATGCATTCTGAATGGAAAAAGATCCGTTCAGGATGCATCAGGAAGCTGCGGTTTTGTGTCCGGTCGTAAAAACGGAAAAAAAAAAAAATCAGCTCTGAAAACATGGTAAGTCAATGGTGACAGATCCGTACTTTTTTAGGAGCCCAATATATTTAGTGACGGATTTTTCAGTTTTGATTTTACACAACCGCATCCTAACGGAACGGATGCATCCTGATGTGCAAGATCAAAATGGATCAGTTTAATTCCGGTATTGAAATCCTCTGTCGGATCTCAATACCAGAATTAACAACGCAAGTGTACAAAGTAGCCTAACACAAACCAGCAGATAATTCCAGCTTGTCGGAAAAAGGCCAGCAATGCTGAACGGGTCGAGGCAGTGGACTTTAATGGAAGTTCAATATGAAAAATCTCATAAACTGACAGTAATTCAAAGATTGAAAAACGGTAAAAGCACAATCAGGAGAGTCCACAGAGCAACAAATAATCCAACAGCTGAGCATTTCAGATAAACAGTTTTTTCTCTGCGTACAGAATGAAGTCATTAGTTGATGTCTGAACTGTGCCCAGAAAATGGATTTGAATTATAGCAGCTGGGGGGTATGAAACTAGTGTAAGGTAACCTAAGGCTAGTGTGAGCATACATATCTATGTAGAGAGACTGTTGGACTTTATCTCACTTTTCAGTTTCTCCACTGCTTCAGATAAATGAATGTGCTAACTGATTTACCTGCTCCGTGTGGACCTGATAACTTGTTTTCTGTGCTGAAAGCATTTTCTTATGTTTGCACTTTCATATTGAATCAGAATATAACGTATGGACTGTAGTTGAAAATTCTGAAGGATATTAAACTGACAATTTAAAAAGCATTTCTGGTGCAGGATCCAACTCTCAATGTCGTCTATGGTAATCCCCGGCATAGGTCATACGGCACAGATCTTTACGTGCATGGATTGCACAAAAAAAACCTGTTTACATGCTCAGTCTTACAGATCTTTCTGCATGGATTAAATGGTGATAAATCTGGATCTGTGCCATGTACAACTTCAAATCCATGACAGAAATCCAAAGGTCAGCCTCACTTCTACTGTGAATCCCCCAGTGGATTTTTCGAAAGGAAAACAATCAGCCCTGTGCACCTGCCCTGAGAATGTAGGCGCGGATGAAAAGGGTCTTATTTTCTCTCATTCTTTGCTGCAGTCACATCAGATTTTCACCTGCCTATATATTTCATTTTTTTAGGAAGTGCTGTTTGTCGCCTTGCATGTAAACTGCGCCCCCTGAGAGAAGTGCTGCAGAATATGTTGGAGCAATATACATAACCGTTATTACTACCACTCAAACTGAAGCCAAACCGTTGGGAGACACTATAAAAGCGAAAGGCATTATCAATTATTTCCCAATATATATTCTGATTATTCAGAGTTTTAAATTTTGAGAACAAGTGACAATCCGCGGAGAGCCGTACAACATTACAATGAATGTTATATTACGAACAGGTAGTCCTGTCTCTGAAAGAGTCCAGGGGGTGGAGCTTCAGCGAGGGCTTTGCCCACTCATTACTGCCTATCTGCAGACAAGTCAGCTGCTGAAGATATAGCTGTAGGTTGAATGCTCTCTCGGGTGACCAGAAATATGCCAGCTGAGCAGCCTGTTTTTTTCAAAGTGGGAAGAGGGACCAATCCAGTGCATCCCATGGGACAAAGTTTTGAGCATGTTGAAATGCAACATGTCTGATCCGTCTTTCACCAGATACCTCTCAGAGTGGAAATGTGCCATATTAAAAATCTGTGGGTTTGCCTCATAATTATTTAATGTATATGGCTACCATAAGACTGCTAGAAACTCTATAAGAGCAATTTCGCTGGCAATATACGTATAGACCAGAAGAGGAGATTAAAGTTTAAACGTGTCATAATAGTCATGCTTCAGTTTGAATTTCCAAAAGAAAATCTTATAGACATAACTCTCAGAGTACTTTCACACTAGCGCTGCTAGAATCCGGCAGGCAGTTTCGTTGCCGGATCCGGAAATCTGTATGCAAACGGATATCTTTTTTTCCCCCGGATCTGTTAGACTTATTCATTGAAATACTGGATGTGGCAATTTCCGGAACACTTGGCACCGGATCCGGCATTAATACATTTCAATGGAAATTAATGCCGGATCTGGCAAGTGCAGTAGTGTTCCGGAATTTTGTCAAGAAAAAAATACCGTAGCAAGCTGCGGTATTTTGTCCGGTCAAATACTGTACAAAGAACAGAATGGAAGACATCCTGATGCATACTGAACGAATTGCTTTCCATTCAGAATGCATTGTGACAAAACTGAAGCGTTTTTTTCCCGGCATTGAGACCCTTTATCGGATTTCAATACCGGAAAAAAATAACGCTAGTGTGAAAGTACCCTAAGACCAGATTAGCCTATGAAAAGGGTGAAAGTGTCATATAAGTAAACTAGTCAACTTTACTTTCAATTCCAGTGTATAAAAAGTGGTTGTGACTGTCCCATAACAGCTTCACAGGATAAAAGATAAGTGTCAAATCGGCAGATGGGACCCCGCCGATCACGAGAATATGTTCCCCCTTTGGATAGGATATAAGCTGATTGACTACCATTTAAGATATTCAATACCAAGTAATAAAAACTCAAACTGAACAACGTCCCTGTCCCTTAAACAAGCCATTGTTCTTTCTCTTTCATATATTTTTCGGCCCATTTCCGAGTGAGCTCCAGGTACATGTTTGGCTTATGAGGTAAATAGTTCTCATACTTCATCTCAGCATTCTTCTTAGGTACAGCTGCTTCAATCTGAGTTCCTTCATGCCATTCATTGAATGATGTGATGGAAATAATGCTAGGACGCACTAGCAATGCTGCATTTAGCGCAGTCTCGTAATATTTTCCATTTATTCTATTCCTGGTGTTTTTGAAGTTCCATGGACGTATGCTGGTGTCTATGTAGCCTGGCCCAACGCTTGGAATGAATATCAAATTGTTGGAATCACAAAAATCTTTCAAACTTTGCCAGTGTTGATGAGAGGAACCATATGTAAAACCATTTGTGGCAAAATAAGTGTATATTCCATCAAAACCACTTCTTTGGATATCAAACTTATGTTTCTCCTCTACAAGCAAGGCCACAAAAATGCCATCATACTTGGTATTGCGAATGCTGTGGGATCCCGAAGCTGTAAAGAGTTTAGCCCATGCATCAGGTGGTGTTATATAGGAATCATAAATGTAGAACATTGGCAGACTTCTACCGGTTCTTGTCTTGTATTTGTAAAAGGCCGGGTGCTCCCCATATCTACAATATAAAATCGTGTTAAAAATACAAGTCAGAAGACAAAAAACATTGAAATACATACAGTAATGGGGCTATTTACTAAAAGAATAGGCGTATTTCTTGAGCAGATTGCGACTTTTCCCTACTCATGCCAGGTCTAAAAAAGTGGGCGGGTAAAGGGGCCTGTCTCATACATCATTTTCTAAGCCTGTTTTAGGTGTAGAAAATGGTCTAAATCTACGCCAGCTATTGGCGTACATTTAGAAATGGCGGTGGATCCGGCAGCTCTACATAACTTCGGCGGATGCACTGCCAGAGCAGGGCCTTATTAAGACTGGTGTCTAAAACATTGGTCAGAATAAATGACCCTCTGAGTATCTGAAAATGAAAATGCACATTGTTCCTCATGACTATATTCCTGGATTCAAGTCAAAACTGGACAATGGCAGACAACACAGTAAAATATGAAACAAAGCATAATTTACCAATTAAATCCTGTGATGACGCTCCTAGCCTTGTTTACCTGGCTGCAGGGAGGACGTTACGTCAACAACACATGACTACTGCAGCCAAGCACTGGTCTCAGCGGCTCACCACAGAGGCCAGTAATTGGCTGAAGCAGTCACGTGATTGCTGCAGCCAGGTAAACAAATCCCTGGAGCAGCACAGCAGGATCGAATTGGTAAGTAGTGCTTTTTCATTATTTTATTGTGTTTCCCACCATTAACCCATTATATCTGGAAGTCGGACAACCCCTTATGATTTTTTTCTTTTTTTATGAAAACAAAGGAGATATTGAATTCCGTCCTAATAACATTACTACGAAATACAAATGTGTTTCTCTTTGGTAAAACTTGGTTCCGTAATGTATAACTATAAGGTACTTTCACACTAGCGTTTTTCTTTTCCAGCGCTAAGTTCCGTCCTAGCGGCTCTATACCGGAAAAGAACTGATCAGTTTTATCCCCATGCATTCTGAATGGAGAGTAATCCGTCCAGGATGCATCAGGATGTCTTCAGTTCAGTCTTTTTGACTTTTCAGGATGGAGATAATACCACAGCATGCTGCGGTTTTATGTCCGTCCAAAATTCCGGAACACTTGCTGGAATGCAGGATCCAGCATTAATTTACATTGAAATGTATAGTGTGGGATCCGGCATTAAAAATACCACAATGCCGGATCCGTCCTTCCGGTCTGCGCATTCACAGACCTTTAAAAATGTGGAAAAAAAATAGAAACGGTTCCGTTTGTCCGTATGACAAACGGACAGACGGATCCGTTCTTGCAATGAATTTGTCAGACGGATCCGCATCCGGATCCGTCTACAAATACTGTCGGTTTGCACTCTGCCGCAAGTGTGAAAGTACCCTAACTCAAATAACAAGGATAATAGGGGAGAGAAGGTGCAGAGAAATCAAATTATCTGTAGCTGCTCTCTCTAAAGTCACCAACCTCCAATACAGAAGGGCTTCTGTGATCAGCACAATACAGCCCTCATTCTCCACTGACATAATAAAGGGGGCTCTATTCAATTGACAGTGCTGGAGATAGAAGTTTATATCAAGAAATTGCCGTAGATGCAATTTAGAAGTTCTTAAAGGGAATGATTCGCCTATACAGTACATATCTGTTAATCCGTTTTTTTTTTTTCTGATCGCTGCTAACAGCATTTAAAGATACACTATTTGGACAAAAGTATTGGGGACACCCCTCTTATTCACTGCATTCAGGTGTTTTATCCAGTGCCACAGGAGTATAAAATCTAGCAAATAACCATGCAGTCTACCGTTACAAACAATTGAGAAAGAATGGGGTCAATCTAAAGAGCTCAGTGAATTCCAGAGTGGTATTGTAATAGGATGCCAGCATTGTAACAACTCATTTCATAAAATTTCTTCCCTCCAAGTTATTTCACGATCAACAGTACGTGGTATTAAAGGGGTCGTCCCATCTCACTGGGAACCCACCAGGGAAAAGGCAGAGTAGGCTGGCACTCTGCAGAGTATGGGAGCTATGCAGCGTAGAGCCTCAAGGTATGCAATTTCCCTACGGTGCATTGTCATTTTGACAGGCAGGTGGTAGTAGCGGCTGGGACTTGGCATGCCTGGAGGACTTCCAAAACCCCCCGTCTGCCATGTGTTACGGCCTCGGTGTTGTGCGCTGTGACACGTTTGCCGTGTATGCCGGTTGCCAGGGGCAACGCGTTGATGTCGGCTTGTATGTGCTTTTCTCCCCTTCTCCTGGATCCTCCTCTGTCTGGTGCTGGAGGGGTTAACTACCTTGCTGGGTGTGGTCACTAGGCGCTTCTTATACCTGTGGCTTATGGCCAGGAGTCAGTTGTACTCCAGCCTTGGTGTGTGTTGGAGTTATGCTCCTTGTCTGAATGTTCCATCTTCCAGTGTAAGGTCCACCTAATGGGACATCAATGTCTCCAGCGATGTTTTCATTATTTCTCCTCCTTTTTCCCCCTCCTTCCCTGTGTTGGTGTTTGGTTAGGGTTTATGTGCAGGGTGTGGTGTCTTGTCTTGCTGTTGTTACATGTCTGGTCAGTTGGTGTTATATGTCCGGCATGTATGCAAGTCGTACCCTGTTTGTTGCTTGACGTTTCCCCTGTCTGTTGTGTCCTCCTGAAGGGGGTCTCATGGTTCCCCGGAGGGGGAACCAAAAGTCAAGTCAGTGAGCTGTTGCTGGAGTGCTGGCTCCTATGTGTGTCTGTACATACTGAGTCCGGTATGGTGTTCGGATTGCAGTACGGTTGCATGGGTTCCAGTTTACCTTGGTGTGGTCTTCTGTTGTGCTGTCCAGCAGTTGTGGCAGGTAAGTTACCATGCCTTCCTGGGTTCTTGGTTCAGTGGTTATCCCCGCCACTGGATACTTACCTGCCATTCCACTTTGCTTCCTTTCCTTGCTATTTGGCCTGCAGAGACTCCTGCTCTTCCGTGTCTTGGACGAACGGGTCGTCTCTCCCCTGCACCTATGTGAGGGATTATCAGGGCGACTTAGGGTTCTAGGTATGTCCTACCATCCAGGTCCGCTCATACAGTGAGGAGTTAGGGTGAGGATTAGGGACGCTTTAGGAGGTGACCTGCTCCCTGATCCCGGCATCCTGGCCTAGCTGCTTCCCCACACACCCATCATCGTACGGTGGGGAGTTTTTCCTACTCCCCACCATGACAAGTACTCAACTCGCCACAAGTGCATTTGCAGGGGGCTGATCAGAGGACAGTGGGAGCTCTCTCCCTCTGTCTAAACTCTCAGATGCCACTGCGAGTTGAGTGGCAAATGTATAATAAAGCTGACATCTGTAGGCAAAGGCATGGGCCCAGCTCCTGAGCTATCGTCATGGCATACTAATTACTATTAGGTTGAATAGGATTTTTACACTCTCCATTCTGAGCTATGCCTCATGCATAGCTCAGTATGAAGAATGCAATGACAGGCCTGGATCACTTCAGCAGTGTCCACGCTGCCATGGCAATCGATCGGAGCCCCACAATTTCACTGCATGGGCTGAGATTGGAAGGCAGAGGGAGCCGCATCCATCTGCCTTCACTTACCTGAGGGGTTAAATGGGGGTGGCTCGATTGCCGCTCCCTGTCAGTGTGGGTGCCGGATGTATGATAGAGCCAGTACCCGCCGCGTATGGAGTGGGCCTGCTGTAGAGGCCCGCTCCATACATCCCCTCACGCATTATGACGTACATGTATGTCATAATACGTGAAGGGGTTAAAAGGTTAGTAAACGCAGTAATAGGGGGGGGGGGGAATTGAAATAAAAATCATCAGTCTCAGGATACACATTTAAATAAATAATCATTGAAGATGGTCATTTTTAAACTCTTGTCCTGATATAAAGCAAATAATAAAACAATATCTGTGTATAGAAGGGGCACAGAAATTAAAGGAGCTCTCCAGTTCGTTTTAACTGATGATCTATCCTCTCGATAGATCATCAGCATCTGATCGGTGGGGTCCGACACCCAGGACCCCCGCCAATCAGCTGATTGAAAAGGCAGCGGCGCTCCAGCAGCACCGCGGCCTTCTCACTGTTTACTGCTTGCCCAGTGACGTCACGACTAGGATCAACTGCCTGGGCGCGGCTAAGCTCCATTCACTTGAATGATCAGAGGATAGATTATCAGTTAAAACAAACTGCAGAACCCCTTTAAATACGTCTATTGAGTGGGACAGAAAGAAATTCGCTCCATTGTTGATAGTACACAGTTTTATCATCATTTCCTCATATTCTGCTTCATTTCATGTAAAACTGTTAGATTGATACTGACACATGATTTGGCTGGTTAGGGTTTCCAGGATAATACTTTCACACAGAGCAAAGGCATAAAGTAACAATCACTAGTGTCATTAGATTTTCTCCCATCTGTTAACTGGAAGTTATTTTAGGCCGAAGAACCTTATTTAGTTGCTACATAAACTTATGAAGTCTGTCAGCATTGCTTAGGCTCCATCTACATCGCCGCTCATCTTGCTGTTCTCACACCTCACTACCTTTAATACAGATCTTAAATCATCATTATCACATCACCCATTTAAAGCCTTTAACCCCTACAATCCTTTGCTGACACTTTCTAAGCTTGCATTTAGGAGTGAAATAGATTTCTATAGTGTTGTACATAAAGAGTAAGTGCGCAAATTCCAATGAAACGGCATGCATAGTAAAGTCTGGCACAGGGCTGCCCCTCGGATTTCTAGCTCAGATTTTGAGTTTATGTGCTACAGATCTGTCTACAGACTTAGTCCCATTTCGCATGGAAACCGAGCCAAGAATGAACACACCCATTCTCGTTTCCCACGATCCGGAGTATTGGTCACATGACACAGCTGAGCATCATAAGGGAGGGTGTAACTCACAAATGCAGTCACTGGTAAGAAGATTACCTTCATTACAGTTTACATCATGTACCTTTCCAACAGGTCAGAGAATAGAAATTTGTGTGGGAGTCCCTATGGAGTTGCAGGCTTTGAGGCTGGACATCCCCTTTAAAAGAGGTTTCCAGACTGGACATATTGATGACCTATCCATAGGATATGTTATTAACATCAGATCAGAGGGGTCTGACACTTGTCACACCCACCGATCAGCTGTTTTCAGCCGCCATTGGCACTTAAACAGTGGATAGAGCCGGAAGCAGACGAATCACTCAACTGTTTAGTTTCCAGTGCCAGTAGCTGCTGATGGGTGCTGGAGCCGGCTGTTGGACCCCCGACAATCTGATACTGATGCCTATCCTGAGGATAGGCCATTAATACCTTCAGGAAGAAAAACCCCTTTAAAGATAGTCCATTGAGGCTCATGCACTCAAACGTATTTTCTTTCAATGTCCGTTCCATTTTTTGTGGACCGTATGCGGAACCATTCACTTCAATGGGTCTGCAAAAAAAACTGAAGTTACTCTGTGTGCATTCCTTTTCCATATGTCTGTTCTGCAAAGAAATAGAACATGTCCTATTATTGTCCGCATTACGGGCAAGGATAGGACTGTTCTATCAGGGGCCAGCTGCTCCGTTCGGCAAAATACGGAATGCACACGGACGTCATCCGTATTTTTTGCGGATCCGTGTTTTGCAGACCACAAAATACATATGGCAGTGTGCATGAGCCCTTAATTTCAAATTCCAGAAAACTCTCTGCAAGTTTTGCCTGGGTACCATTTATGCATGTCCTCTTCAAGGCTGACAGCTATTAGTTTCATAATCTAATTCTTTGTATATGTTGAATGAGGCTACAATAACTGCAAATAGGACAAAATAAAACAGATAAAAAAACTGGAGGTAAAGTTAAATAAAAACTTACTTGTCAATAATATATATTACATCGTCATGTAAACTGCGGTCATCTCGATTTCTGTAGGGCTCAATGTGAAATGTAACCTATAAAGTAAATCTGTATTAAAACAATCATGAATGTAAAAGATTAAAGTTGGAGACCAGAGCAGTTTGGCCCCTTGCAGACGAGAGTGTGCGGATTTAGTCCGGAGGCGTTGCGAATGCGTTCAGTGAAAAATGCGTGTTTTTGCAAACAAAGTCATTCAGTTTTGTCTGCGATTGCGTTCAGTTTTTATCACACGGGTGCAATGCGATTTAATCAGTTTTGCACACGCGTGATAAAAAACTGAAGGTATACAAACAACATCTCTTAGCAACCATCCGTGAAAAACGCATTGCATCCGCACTTGCTTGCGGATGCGATTTTCACGCAGCCCCACTCACTTCTATGGGGTCAGTGTCTTGTGAAAATCGCAGAATATAGAACATGCTGCGATTTTCACGCAACGCACAAGTGACGCGTGAAAACCAACGGGTAAGGATTCCGTGCGGATGCAATGCGTTCGCATGATGCACTGCACCCGCGCGGAATACTCGCTCGTGTGAAAGGGGTCTTTATGTGTTAGAGGCCAGTCAAGTCTGGAAATACGTCTAGAGACTGATATCAGCTGTGCGCAGTCACTGCATACTCACCGGCTAAACACCCATATACTACAGGAAATGCTGACTGAACATTGGCATTTACAGTAATAATAGGACAAAATAAAATAAATGCATCCCATGTCAAAGGGATTTTCCAGGGGAAAACATTTATAAAAAAAAAAAAAAAGCTACACAATATTAGGCTAGTTTCACACTAGGCAACAGCTTGCTGGAGCTCTCTAAACGCCCACTGGATGAAGCCTTATCAGAGATCAGACTGCAACCGAGCAAATATGCCGACCAGACAAATACTGCTGCGGGCATTCAGGTAGTTGTCTGATCTGTTTACCGCTAGTGTGAAACTAGCCTTAAATATAACAAAGTAGCATTACTCACCTTCACTAATCCCCTGTCACTGCCATTCTCATGCTGCTCCGTCCCCACTTAACATGATAGAAAATGCCAAGTAAGGCCCACTTAGTCAATCACTGGCTGAGGTGTCAGCGATTGGTTAAGCGGGCCTTTTCAGCGCAGTGGGGACAACAGCAGCACTAGTATGTCAGCGGTGGAGGATCCATGAAGGTGAGTAATGCTTGACAGTCCATGGAGGCAAGGCAGGAGTATAAAATGAAGCTGTGTGATTCTACCTCTGTGGCTACAGCTTGTGGAACTATGGCATGAAATAATAATACTGTCTGATAACTGCACAGGGACCCAAATTCAGTCCCTCTTCCGCCAGGGCCCCTTCCCCTAGTGGTCACAACAGCTCCACCACTCCCCCCCACTTACCTTTAGGCTATATTTCTGAGCAATATCTAAAACAGTTGGTACCAAGTTCTCAGCCGGGATACCACTGTCATCACTCGTCTGTGGTGGATACCAGGACAGGGAGATCACTCCTGTAAATATAGGAAAGGCTTGAAATGGGCATTGATCCTCCTGTCACAGAAGCCATCAATAATTCTTATTTCTTCTACCTTCACTGTTAGCGAATGAGCAGAGGCACCATTTTTTACTCTTCCCAGGAAACAACCACATTTCCCTACATCTTACTACAATTACTTGAAGTCTGCTATGATTTCAGCATGGAGATATCATTTATTTTTACTCATTTACAGATTTCAAGCCGACCTGTCACTGCTCCCGACATGTCTGCTTTAGTAAATACTTATATTCCCCATATGACATAACACGTCATCCTTTCTTAAACCTCTGCAATTCTTCTGTTATTCCCTCTGGAATTGTGTGACAGAATTGATAACGGAGGGTTAACGCTCCCCTTGTCAAAGAGGTGCGCCCCTACGCAATCTAGGACCGGCAGCCTTGACTACACAGGGACAGACTCCCAACTGGTAACACCTGGTTGTCAATTCACTCCTACATTTCTCAGAGGAGTACCAGAGGCCTGCACGACACAGAGTTCTAAGAAGCAGGTCTTATTAAACTGGCAGTTGTTATACAATGTAAATACTGTACATTTTCTTAAAGGGGTAGTTCATTTTTGTGGAACTTTTCTACATACCCCATAGCATGGCCAGACCCGTGGTGGTAGTTATACTTACCTGATCTCCGATGCATTGCTGTGACTGCAGCAGGCACCAGATGTTGATGTGGGGAGATCTGCAAAGCTGGTGGTGCAGCGATGGAATCAGGTAAGTATGATTACTACCGTGGGTCTGGCCACACTGTGCGGTGCATAGAAAAGCTCCACAAAAGGTGAACCACCCCTTTAAGCATGCCTGATGTGAAATACAGGATGGCTCTTTCAAACACACTTCAGAGGCCATTTCTAAGGTTTCCTAACCCGGCAGTGCTTGTCAATAGTGGTAAAGATCAGAAAGCAGTCGCGCTACGTCTGTAGGCAGAGACCAAATCTTGTATTTCATCCAAGTATTCTTCTCACAGACCTTCCCTCATGGGCCATTGAACTCTTTTAATTTTAACAATGCATCACAATTGCAGTTCCAGTGGCACTTTATAACTTCACACTGTTTTAATGGAAGTCCTTACAATGTTCAACTGCCCTGAAAATTTCTCATACTGTTCCAATGACGGGAGGCGCCAGTGACTGTAGACTGAAATGCAGAAGCAGAATCTATGGTTTGAAAGGAGTTTAATGCCAGCCGTTCACTCTGCAGGCCTGTGGAATGGGTTTTATGGGCATTCATATTATAATTCTTCACCGTTCATTTACGATTTACAGAAATGAAAACGAGTGCGCTGAGAAATCTGAGCCTGGCGCCCGTACCAGCCAATCAGATCATTTCTTCATTTTGTAGCAAGACAGGCGTAGTTTGGCTAGTTGCTATGGGATTTTCATGAACATATCTCAATGTACAGTTGTATTTCTCATTACAAAACCAGGACTCACTATTGGTAAAAAATAAAATAAAAATTCTATTTGAAGAACAATAAGACGGTCAGAGACTGCGTGGGACAGTGACATTGAGGCTAAAGCTTGTAGTGACATCATACAGGAAGTCCTGACACAGAGGTATCCCCATAGGTACATGGAGAGGTGGCATTGTCACCAGGGCCTGATTCAGAGCGTTGCTATGCAACAGCCCCAGTTTGGTGGATCTCATACTTAATAATAGAGGCAGATGTCCCCACCTTTACCTGAATTTGGTCAGGATTTTGTGAGATCACTCCTGTGAGCACCCCCGCCATCTCTGTGCTTACTATGCATAGCGACGTACATTGTATAGCGGCTGTGCTTGGTATCGTACTCAGCCCCATTCACTTCTATGGGGCTGAGCTGTGCCTAGGCGACGTGACAGATGAACGTGACATCTAATGGCCTCTAGGCTAAGCTGTGAGAAGGCTGCAGCGCTACTGAGCTCAAAACATCTGATTGGGGGAGGGGGGATCCTCGGTGTAACTCCACTGATCAGTATTTAAATCTCGGAAAACCGCTTTAAAGAGGTTCTCCAGGCTTTTAATATTGATGACCTATCCTCATTATAGGTCACCAATATCGGATCGGCAGGGGTCCAACATCCCTGCCGCTCAGCTGTGTGAAGGGAAGGATAGGTCATCAATAATAACAGCCCCGGGCAACCACTTTAAGGATTCCAAATTTACACAAAACATATTAAAGGGGTATTCTGGTTATATTAATATTGGTGGAATCCCCACTGATCATGAGAACGGGGGCCCTGTACCCTGTGGAGGTTCCCGAAATGAACAGAGCAGCTGGTCAGGCATGCACTCATCTGCTCCATTAATTTCTATGGGAGTTCGGGAGATGGCCGAGTACTAAGGTATTTCCGGGAACTCTTATAGAAATTAATAGAGCAGCTGAAAGCATGTCCGACCTGCTACTCTGTTCATTCAGCAGGGTGAGGGCTTCACAGAGTATGGGGCCCCTGTCCTCATGATCACAACCCCTGGGTGGCCACACACAAACAGTTAGGATAGACATCTTGTGACACAGTGTGACAAAATTATGTTTATCTTTTTTAAAAAGCTGGTCATCTCGCACCTTGATTTGGGGATATGTTGAGCAAAGAGATAATGTAAGAAAGGACAAGTCTGTATCATGCTGACACATGAAAAACTTTACTGGGACATATTGCAAATATCAGTTTTAGGCCTCGTTCACATCAGCGTTCAGTCCTCCGTTCGGCTCTCCGTTCTGACTTGCGTCCGTTTCAAAATTGAAACGGATTCATTCATAACGGAACGTAACGGACATATTTTGCTACGTTTTTAAACGGATACCATCTAACGGATACGTTAATAAACGGATTAAAAATGTCAGTTAATGTCCATTCAATCCGTTTAGTTACTCCGATAACGGATCCGTTTTTTTCCTTTTTTTTTTTTTTTTCCGTTGTCCCTCCCCTATCTGCATGCTATATAAAAATTGTGCCATATTGTGACATCCAATTGCTTGTGGGACAATCCAAAAAGTTGTTTTGCTGCAGTTTTTTTTATTGTGAATAGTATTTGTGTAACAATTATGTTAAATTTTATTTAATTTTTTTGTATGTTTCTGGCTAGTGGTGAAAGTTTTTCCAGTCTTCATTTTTAGCCCCCAGTAGCCAAATAGCATGCACCAGTAGATGATCGAAGTAAATACTTTTCAATTGCATCAATTCATACCCTTTTCTTGAGACTTTCTCCAACTTGCACATCAGCCTTCAGAAATGGTGAGGAGTAGCGCTCACGTGACTGTCACATGACACTCCCTTGTTTTCCTGTCTTCGTTTGTAAGTTCCTGTTTGTTCTGCGCATGTTCAGCAACAAAAAAAACGTACTTTAGGAACGCTATGTCCGCGAAATAAAAATTGAACAATCCGTTTCTCATTTACTACAATGAACGTGAATTGACGCTCCGTCAAGAATCCGCTTTTCTGAACGTAGAAAAAAATCCTGCAAGCAGGATTTTGTTTTCCGTCTGAAAAAACGTATTCCGAACGTATTACCAACTAACGGAGTCAAACGTATGCATACATACGTCAATTAGTTTCTATGGGAGGTTGAACGGATACGTTTTTAGATTTTTTTTTCTACTTCCGGACGGACTACAGGAACGGAGAGCTTGAACGCAGATGTGAACATAGCCTTAAGCAGTTTCCCTATAAACAAACTTACAATATGCAGGCATGTAAAATGGCACAGAAGAGCTCCCTGATCTATAGTCCTTACTTCATGTGCCAATCTATTGTCCTTTACTTCATGTGCCAATCTATTGTGCTTACTTCATGTGCCAATCTATTGTCCTTACTTCATGTGCCAATCTGACTATATTCAAAATGAACAACTGCTAAAATTAATAGCACCAAAAACAAACATCTGGTAGAACTCAAACTGTTATTAGACTAAATGCAAGAAAAAGAACAGGAAATTTAGAAAAATCTGCTCCCTATTCATTGTACTGAGCACATGCCAATGTATAGAACAACGACTGTACTGGTAATGAGTAGGTCATTAGAAATATGTTACTACAACGAGAACAAAACCCTGAAGAACATTAACACATAAATATATATATAGATATACACAAACACACACATCATAGGTTTACGACCTCACCTATAGCTGCTGATCGCATTTGCTTCATGTGGGCTTCAAGAATGCTAGGGTCCCTAGAACTGTACAGGCCCAATTCTGGATAGAAATTAGATCCAATGTCCTCAGGAGGATTGTGTTTTCCAGTTGGGTAATTGCTCGCAATCTTGGCATCCCAATGTTTCAGCTTCTCATGGTTCCAGTGAATATATTTTCCATCAAATGAAGGATTTCCATACCAGGTGTAATAAAAAACATGAAAGTCATAATTAGGAGCAGGTAAGTCTGTGTCCAGGTCACCAGGTTTAGGTGAAGGAATTCTATCTTCGTGCTCTTTGGTGTGTTGTTGGCTAGTCATTTTACTGCCTGAATTTTTATCTAATGCGGTGCCTTTCTGGCGTTCTGGTAAGAGGCCGAGTCCAAAAGGATTTCCAAAAGTAGATGTTTCTGGTCTCAGTGACTTCAAGCCCATCATAACAGCACAAACAATGAAAATAAAAACTGCTAAGGTGATACAGGTTCTTCTACGGAATCTTGTCATGATGGCACCGCTCCATTCATTCTAGGCTGTAAAAGACGCAAAGACCAAAGATGCACATTACATGAACATCTTATAGTAAACTCCAGCACAGAGTTGCCATAGACTTAAAGGAAGATCTTGATTCTTTATAGGGGTTGGCCACTTTCTGGTTACTGCTGACCAATTTGTATGTAGGATGACTATATGGCACTTACTAATATAGCCTTTGTTAAAACCAGGGCTGTGGAGTCGGAGTCGGAGTCGAAGTCAATTTTGGGTACCTGGAGTCGGAGTCGGCAAAAAATGAACCGACTCCGACTCCTACTACATTTAAATTGGAATAATAAAAAAAAAAAAAAAAAAAGCAAGTTTAAATGTCCGAATTCATAAACAGTTATAATTAATGACTTCTCTACTGTAAGAATGAAGGCCAATGCATGCAGTGCCTCACGTAACCGCAAAACAAACGCGTTCAGTGATGTGAAGAAGCATGCTTTTCATATGCTTCACTATATGGCACGCAATGCACAATTAGGAGTGGCAATACATATACTTTCCATTGTGTTGTGTTCTGATGTTACAGGGAACACAATGCCCATGGTTTACCTAGCCTCTCACTGATAAGGGATTAAGTAAATATGTGTTTTGCAGGACTAGAGACACTTGTATAAGTGAAGGGAATGGAGGGTCAATAGTTCAAGACTGAAGCTGTAAACCATTGGAAAAACTGCTGTCATTCAGCTAAGGCTATAAAACGTGTAAACTCAGAATGTTATCTTAAACTTTAAACATGACTATGGGATTCTTCTAGGGCAGTGATGGCAAACCTTTTAGAGACCGAGTGCCCAAACTGCACCCCAAAACCCACATATTTATCAAAGTGCCAACATGGGAATTTCCCCTGAATACTACAGTCCAGTATAGTATATCTTCCATGTACTTTTCGCTATAAAAGCCTGTTTACACTCAGTGCGCTGCCTGTGGTGTTCATAGTACGCCTGCGCTGATGAATGGCAGGAAAAGTCTAAGGCCTCCTGCACATGACTGTAGGTGTCCCGTTGCCATATTGAGGACGGCATTTGCGGATCCGCAATACATGGGCACCGCTCCAAATGCATTCCGCATCACGGATGCGGACGCTTTCACTTTAATGGGTCCGCCAAATCCGGAGATGCGGAATGGTGCGGAACGGAAGCACAGAACGGAACCCTACGGAGAGGTTCCATGGGGTTTCATCCCGTACTTTCGTTCCGAAAAAAGATAGAGCATGTCCTATCTTTTTGCAGATCGTGGACCCATTAAAGTGAATGGGTCCGTGATCCACTGCGGCTGCCCCATGGTCAGTGTTCTTGCATTGCGGCCCGCAGCACGGCCACGGGGTTCGTGTGCAGGAGGCCTAAGGCATATTGGTACACCATAGACTTTTCCAGGGTGCAAGTGCCCACAGAGAGGGATCTGAGTGCCGCCTCTGGCACCCGTGCCATAGGTTCGCCATCACTGTTCTAGGGAAATCATGTTTTAAAATAAATGTCCCTTCCTGGATCCTCCCACTGCCCTATCTTCAGCAGAAGATCAGCACACAAAGGAGAAGGCAGCAGCTTCTGCCCAACTACCTCTCTGTGCTAGAAGAGCTTAGAAGAACTTCTTTCTTTCCTTCAAGGAATGTATAAAATACATTCGCATATTAAATACAGAGGAGTCGGGGAGTCGGAGTCGGGGAGTCGGAGTCGGAAGTACAAAAAACTGAGGAGTCGGAGTCGGAGCATTTATCTACCGACTCCACAGCCCTGGTTAAAACTCAGCACCATTTTCTATATTTCATTAGGTATGCCCCCTTATTTAAGTCTTGTGCTGTCCACAAGACGGAGGGTCATGTGACCAAGCAAATAACCTCCATGCCATGTGTTCAAATACTGTAGCTGCCATGTGCACTTGCACTGTTGGGAGTTTAGTGCAGATACAGTGTGTCAGAATGGAGGAGGCATCACATGGACAAGATCTGCCTAGTCACATGACCCTCTATCAGCGGCCATTTTATGGACAAGTCCTCTGGACAGCACAAAAGACTTGGCAAACAAGGGGGCATACCTTATGAAATATAGAAAATGTTATATACAAGTAGTCAGAGAGTGCCAGGATAAAGCCTGCTTCCAGAAAAATTCCTACAGCACTGCTTACTGCACCAAAATGCCTCCTTCCTCTGGCAAGACAGGACTTTTCCACACAAGTCACAGGGGCTCGATAAGAGGAATTGGCAAGTAGTGAAGAGGAAACAGAGGACCAGCGTCTGAAGCTATGGCACCTCTGAATAAGCTTTCTATCTTCAGTGTAACCATATAATACCGGGTATTGCGCTTGTTATTGTATCGCACCATACGTGTCTCTGCACTGTCCTACCTCTTTCATGCTTCCATGTGTCTGTACACTCCACTCCATGTATTATAATGTATGTATATTATTATGGCTTATTTTGGAAATTTCTCAGTACAAACAGATTTGTGGAACAAGGGCCGGGCAATGAATGGGTACGAGCAGCTTTCTGCAGGGATACCAAATCCATGTCAGCAGCTTGGTCAGGATGGGACACTACAGACTGCACTGCGTCCTTACTGGGAGCCGGGATATAACTAAGAGGAGACAAAATATTCTACTCTAAAGAAACAAGGCTGCTAACCATTATTACATGAACACGTGGTAACAGCTGTTATCATAGTAAAATACTCACCTAAGGCCTCGTTCACATCACCATTTCTCCTTTCCGTTCTCCGGGTCCATTGAGGAGCAGGAGAACGGAAAGGACGGATTCTGCAGATAACGTAGACCTAACTGAGCGTAACGGAGCCTAAAGACCCCATGTACAATGATGGGGTCCGTTTGGTGTCCGCTCAGAACATGATTTTTGAGCGGAGACGAAAGTCTTGTGCTGTCCACACAGAGGTCCTGTCCATAATATGGCTGCTGATGGAGGGTCATGTGACCAAGCAAATCACCTGTCATGCGTTACGCTCAGTTAGGTCTCAGTTATCTGCAGAGTCCGTCCTTTCCGTTCTCCTGCTCCTCAAGGGAGCCGGAGAACGGAAAGGAGAAACGGTGATGAGCTCCCTTGCTATAAACATCCGGTTTGACTTCGCCACAGCCAATGTGTGGCTGCAACAGAGATCGGATCCCCTTACGCCATGCGACCATCTGTTATGACGTAAGGGAAGCCGGTCACCGCTGCGGCCAGTGATTGGCTGTGGTGATGTCAAACTGAATTTTTACAGCATAGGAGCCCAGTGGAGCATCACAGGCTGGAAGGAGGAGCGAGGAACCAGTACTGGGAAGCAGGCAAGTAAGATTCCCTATACAAGTCCAGCCAAGTAGAAGGGTTACCAAAATCCCCCACCCCCATTCTTGCACAGCCCCTTTAAAAGATTTCCCAACTTTTTTTTTTACTTTTTTTTATTTCAACCTCAGCCTGCTGTACCTGTGGAAGAAATCATACTCACCTGCTCCCCAATGTTCTGGTTCAACTCACTCGGTTTCCGATCCCAGTCTGTAAACCTTAGGACATACAGGGTCACGTGTGTTACTACAGCTGATGACTGGTCGCATAGGTCATGTGTCTCCAAGTGGCAAGTGACCCAGCAGTGACACTCTTCTTGTGGACACGTTACTAGTGAGGCCAGTCATTGGCTGTGGCAGTGCATGTGACACCAGTTGTCCACAGGTATACAGTTAGGAACTGGAAGAACAATGAAGGAAGCCAAGGAGCTGGAAGAGAATGGACTTCTCCATAGGTACTGTACATGCTCGGCTGTTTTAGAAACTCTTACAGAAGTGACCGGATAGAGCCATTGTGGGAGTATTTGAAGAAACATGAAGAGCATCTGGGACAAATGTAAAGTTATGCATCTTGGAAGTAATAATCTCTGTGCTTCATATGTCCTAGGTGATGTAGCACTGGGAAAGTCACTTATAGAGAAGGATTTGAGTGTCCTTGTGGATGGTAGATTCAATTACAGCATATTGTCAATCAGCTGCTTCTAAGGCCACCAGGATATTGTCATGCATTAAACGAGGGATGGACTCGCAGGGGAGGGATGTAATACTACCACTTTACAAAGCGCTGGTGCGACCTCATCTGGAATATGCAGTTCATTTCTGGGCACCAGTCCATAGAGAGGACGCACTACAGCTGGAAAAAGTACAGAGGAGAACAACTAAAATGATAGGGGAATGGAGGGTCTTAGTTATGAAGAAAGATTAAAAGAGTTGAATTTATTTAGTCTTGAGAAGAGACGTCTAAGGGAGGACATGATTAACCTATACCAGCAGATAAATGGGCCATACAAAAAATACGGCGAAAAGCTGTTCCATGTAAAATGTGCTCAAAAGACAAGGGGGCACTGCCTCCGACTGGAGAAGAAAAAGTTCATTCTCCAAAGCGTCAAAGCTTCTTTACTGTAAGAACTGTGAAGCTGTGGAATAGACTTCCTCAGGACGTGGTCACAGCAGGAACAGTGGACAGTTTCAAAAGGGTTTAGACGAATTTGTAAAAGTAAAAAACATAAATGCTTATGAAAACGTGTAGAAATCTGAGTCTCACTTCCTTTTGGGATTCGCGTCCCCACCTATCCCTTGGTTGAACTTGACAGACGTATGTCTTTTTTCATTTGTATTAACTATGTAACCTGAGAGACCCGCTCTTTGCATGGCATACTAAAGGAAGAATAATGACAGGTTGCTGCTATTATTCTGGCAGGAGTCATTATGTACTGTACATGGACTCCAGGCCAGGACACCACCTACCAATAACTAGTTCATGTGTGCACGCTAGAAAGTACAAAGGGCTTTTAATTCTCCCATTACAATAATTAAAGTATTTAAATATTTTTCATGAATCCTTTACGAGTAGTTTTTCTCTTCAAACAATATGTAATGCACGTGAGTAACTTTGCTTTGAGTAGGCTTTTGACACCTCTTTTCACAGAATATGTCACTAAGTGCATTAAGACTTGAGAAAAGGGGAAGACGAGGGGTTTGCTGAAATCACTCTATTGTAGATCCTGCGGCACATTCCGGTAATGGATTATGCTATTTCTAGATTGCTGAAAATTACCTGGAGGGATAACATGCCATGCCTCTCAGGGTGCCGCGCTGCCAGTGCCAGCTTCATGCGTATGTGAGTGCTTGGGGCAGAGTGATTAGCTCCAGCTAGTATTCCCTGTATGCAAGGAAAGGCATGTAGAATAACCCACATGGCCATGGTCCGGATCCCATTGTGCCCACCAACACAGCATGCCCCATGGCAGCTCTATTGGCTTCTATGGCAGCGATATCAGCCCCAACTATGTAAAATTGGATTTACTGATCTATTACAATCATACACGGCCAGAAATGTGTTTACTGCCTCCACATTGTGTTTGGAAATGGAGAATTTTATGAACTGAACATACAATAGATCTATTTTCTGTAATAACTGAAGACAGCGGGTAGATTTACTATTCATATATCATTAAAAACAGTGTAAGGCCTTGTTCAAAATTAAGAAAACGTACCCATTCATTTTAATGTGTCTGTTGACATATCAGTATTCTTTTATTGACCATGGGACAGTGAAAAAAATAATCTGAGAAATGCACTACTTTGGTCTGTGAAGCGGACCAAAAAAGCCCATTATAGTCATGGGTCCTTGAAAAACCACGGATGGCATCCATGTTGCATCCGTGTTTGGTCTGTTTTTCATTGGCCACTAATAGGAAACACTCTCATCTGAGCAGTGTATGGGAATACGTACACAAGGACCAAACACGTATATCTTCACGGATAAAAAAAATGGACTGATTTTTTTCACGGATGCCAAATGTACACAGAAATGTGAACGAGGCCTAAGGCTAAAAAAATCAAAACGCAAATCAGACAGCTCGCGATCCTCCAATTACGTTGCACGGGAAGGGGCAACCCCCATCAAATAATTCAAAGAGTAATCCCAGCAGACGTGTTGATTTTTCAATCCATGATATTCTTTTATGCCATATAATAAAGTAGATATACAGGACGCGTTTCGGCCCGTCCAGCCTTCTTCAACTGCATGATACTGAATAACAGCATATACATTTATATAAACACCTAATCCCCATCACTTAATCATGAGATCATCAATTAGAAAATCTGAAAATGACTTAAACGTGTCATCACTTAAACATATAATTGACTGCATTTATCCTACTATGACTCAGTCCATCCGAAGGGAAATAAGATCCTACAATATCAAGTTCTTGGTACCGTGGTCTGTAAGAAAATGCATCCAAATTAAAAACATATATCAGATTAAAATGACATTACCTCATAGTCCCTATTTAGGCCTCTTGGTTGCAAAGTATCCAAAGTGTGGATCCAGAAGGCTTCTCTTCTAAGCAGAAGCTTCTTTAAATCACCTCCCCTTCTTGGCTGATGTACCCGTTCTATCACCTGATATTTTAACTGAGCAAATGAATGTTTTTGAGTGTGGAAATGGTGCAGGATCGGTAGTAGCTGATTTTTCTTACGTATATTGGATTTGTGTTTACTGATACGGTCTTTTACCATCTGCATTGTTTCCCCTATGTACAGCAGGCCACAGGGGCATTTTATCAAATAAATCACATTTTGGGTATCGCATGTGTAGCAACCCTTGATCTTATGTGGATGATAAAAGTATTGGCCCTTTTGTACATTACATTGCATACAGTGCAGACAGGGAAATGTTCCACTTTTTTGACATCTTAGGGTTTGCTGTATTCCTTTTTTGTACTACCTATATTCGCACGTACCAACTGGTCCCTCAAATTGGGGCTACGCTTGTTACAAATAAGTGGTGGATTTTTAATTTCTTCCACCATTGGATATGATTTGCCTAAAAGGTGCCAGTGTTTATGTACAATATTGTTGAAATGGTGATTGTAAGGCTGGTACTTATGTACAAATGCTATTCGATTGTTCTTTTTATTCTTTACATTGGGAACCGACTGATCCTTCATATTATTTCCAGCCTCTGACAGCACTTTCTCAGGGTAACCCCTTTGTAAAAACCTGGTTTCCATTTCCTCCATCCTCACATTCTGCGTGTCGGGATCTGAGACTATCCTTTTAATCCTCATGAATGTGATTTGGGGATGGCTTTTTTAAGAGAAATCAGATGCGCACTCTGTACAAGTCGGTACATAAATATCCACCCCTCTGCTTCCTCACCATTACATCCCAAAAATGCACAGAATTCTGGTCATAAGTGATCGTGAATTTCAACTCACTCCATATGTTATTCAAATATTCGAAAAATAGCAAGAGGGGTGCGAGTGGCCCTGCCCATAAGCAAATAAAACGGCATCAATAAATCTTTTCCAGACTACTGCAGACTCTTGAAAGTACTCATAAGTATAAACATAATGCTCCTCAAAAGATGACATGAAGATATTTGCGTAGGGCAGGGCCACATTCGCGCCCATCACCGTACCCCGTTGCTGCAGGAAAACCTTTCACCAAACAAAGTAATTTTCATATAAGACCAACCTCAATAAGTCAACAAAAAATTGCTGTTCAACAGAATAATTGCTCAACTGTAACATCGATATCACCGCCTCTATACCTTTACTGTGTTCAATAGATGTGTACAGACTGACCACTTCTATAGTCACAAGCCAGCAATCTTTCGGGACATTCCCCAATTCCCTGATCACTTGTCAGAAATGTGAAGTATCCAAGAAGAAAGTGGCGTTAGTGCTTTCTCCAAAGCGATCGCTAAAGGTGACAACTCAGAATCGACCGAAGACACAATCGGTCGTCCAGGGGGGGTCTATCAAGGTTTTGTGTACCTTCGGAAGGATATAAAGCACCAGCGTCACTGGTGAACGGCTGACCAAAAAAAAAAAAAAAATCACATAACTTTTCATCAACAACTCCCCGATGTCTATAACCCATCACCACATCCATGATCTTTTTTATCTGGAATATAGGATTATGATCGAGCATCTTATAAGTGGCAGTATCCGAGAGTTGGCGGTTAAGCTCACATACATATTTCTCTTTATCCATTATTACAATGGAACCGCCTTTGTCGGCGGGTTTAATAATCAATGATGTATCACTCATCAAAGCATGTATAGCCTGTCTTTCTTCCATTGTTATATTTTGTTTTACTTGTAAGTCACCCTTTCTAGCCATCTCCAGCGTATGTTGTGTTTCCATAGTTACTAGATGTACAAAAGTTTCCACGAGATGATGGCTTTTAGGAGGGGTAAAGTTACTTTTTAATCGCAAACCCATATCTGCCAGTCTTAGCATAGTCCCTTCTCTCTATTCACCTTCATCCACAACCGATATACGTTGGGATTGTTCTTTCTCAGAGAAGTATCATGCAGTTGAGAATGGTGGAAGAATTTAAAAATCCACCACTTATTTGTAACAAGCGTAGCCCCAATTTGAGGGACCAGTTGGTATGTGCGGATATAGGTAGTACAAAAAAAGAAGGAATACAGCAAACCCTAAGATGTCAAAAAAGTGGAACATTTCCCTGTCTGCACTGTATGCAATGTAGTAATGTACAAAAGGGCCAATACTTTTATCATCCACATAAGATCAAGGGTTACTACACATGCGATACCCAAAATGTGATTTATTTGATAAAATGCCCCTGTGGCCTGCTGTACATAGGGGAAACAATGCAGATGGTAAAAGACCGTATCAGTAAACACAAATCCAATATACGTAAGAAAAATCAGCTACTACCGATCCTGCGCCATTTCCACACTCAAAAACATTCAATTGCTCAGTAAAAATATCAGGTGATAGAACGGGTATCAGCCAAGAAGGGGAGGTGACTTAAAGAAGCTTCTGCTTAGAAGAGAAGCCTTCTGGATCCACACTTTGGATACTTTGCAACCAAGAGGCCTAAATAGGGACTATGAGGTAATGTCATTTTAATCTGATATATGTTTTTAATTTGGATGCATTTTCTTACAGACCACGGTACCAAGAACTTGATATTGTAGGATCTTATTTCCCTTCGGATGGACTGAGTCATAGTAGGATAAATGCAGTCAATTATATGTTTAAGCGATGACACGTTTAAGTCATTTTCTGATTAATTGGTTTCTATAGAGAAGCAGAGAGGTGGCGGGCATGCGTGAATATGCTCGCTTCCATGGTACCGGCCACCACAGCCCAGATCAAGGAACGGAGGACACTGCGCAAGCGCGGCTACAGCTGTAGCACTGCTGCGGTGGCCGTAACTCCTGACAGCGAGCAATAAACAAAGGGGAAGAAGAATTAGGAATAGGGAGAGAAGGAGGCCATACCGTTCACAACATGGTTTATTATTATGCAGAAGGAACAAAATGAAAGCAACTGGTGAATAAAACTGGAGAAACCCTTGATGCGCCACACTGCACCAAACTTGTGGAAATTTGCACCATTTTCTAGACAGATTCTAGGCACAAACGCATTAGTAAATCCATTATGGATGAGTTTATGGCACCAATTACAGCAAAAGTCACCAAAAATCCAACCCTGTTAGATTTGTGGTTGCAGGTTCTGTAACCTCTCTGCAATGTTTTTTTTTTTTACAGTCAATCTCTAAAATAGTCACACGCGATTTTTTTCCCACGTGATTTGTCTGAGACAGGATGCAAATAACACGTGACTGTGTAGAACCTAAGGCCTCGTTCACATTTACGTTTTTCACAGACGTGTGGTATCTGCATTTTCTGTGGAAAGCATGCTTACCCATTGATTTAGATATTACCAACCTGTGAATGTCCAGAAAGGGAATGGATATAAATGTAGAAAAAGGGTCCATTCATTTGTCCGTAGTTCTGGGTCCACATCCTTTCTGCAATTTTGCGGAACGGGTGCACACCCATTCATTTCAATGGGGCCGCAAAAGATGCGGACAACACACTGTGTGCTGCCCGCATCTGTAATTCCGCTCCACGGCCCAGCAAAAAAGATAGAGCATGTCCTATTCTTGTCCGCAATTGAGGTTGAGAATAGGCTTTTCTATCATGGGGCCGGTCATGTGCGGTCCGTAAAATGCGTAACACACACAGCCGGAATCTGTGTTTTGTGGATCTGCAATTTGCGGGCCACTAAACAGTTACGGACGTGTGAATGGAGCCTAATCAGCTTATAACATAGCTACTTTCCAGAATTTGGAGCAAAAACAATGGAAATGACCGTTCCGCAAAAAGACAGTACATGTCCTATTGTAATCCGCATTATGGACAAGAAAAAAAACGGGGGCCAGACGTTCCAGTCCGCAAAATACGGAACTCACAAGGCCGGTATCTGTGTTTTGCAGATCTGCAATTTGCAGACCGCAAAACAGGCAACGGTCATGTGCACAAGCCCGTATTGTGATGGCTGTACAGATCAATCAGCCTCAGGATGGGCAGCGGTAGGACCCCCACCGGTCTAACAGTTATCCCCCCATAACCAGAATACCTTTTGAGTGTGAAGACTGTTTTGCTTCAAACACACTGAAAACTTTTATTTTTATTTTTTTTGCATATCATTGTATTGAAACAAGCTGTTCATAATACAGCTGGGACTCGGAACACGTGCCAAATGGACTGTTCTTTGACATACATTTGCCCATGAAAGTCTATGGCAAAGTCAGCATATATGATAGCACTAGCAGAAGAACCAGCTTGGCACGGGTATATTTCATCTATTTCATTTGATGTTTGTGTGGGTCGTTAAAAGATATCGACAGTATCCACTATAACAGTGACATCTACAGTACCCCTCCCCTTTAACAGTGACCTCCACAGCGGCCGCCCCTTTGTTAGTGACCTCCAAAGAACCCCATCTCGTTAACAGTGATTTCCACAATGACCCGCCCCCTTAACAGTGACCTCAACAAAGCTCAGTTCCCTTAAAATGTAACCTCCACAACACCCACCCCCTTAACAGTGACCTCTACAGCACCCCGGCCCTTAACACTGACCTCCATAGCAGACCGTCCCCTTAACTGAGACCTCCACAGTTCCCTGTCCCCTTAACAGAGACCCCCACAGCGCCCGCCACTTTAACAGTGACCTCCACAGCATACCGACCCCTAATCAGTGACCTCCACAGCAGCCTGCCCCTTTAACAGTGACCTTGACAGTATCCCACCCCTTAACAGTGACCTCCACAGCATACCGACCCCTAATCAGTGACCTCCACAGCAGCCTGCCCCTTTAACAGTGACCTTGACAGTATCCCACCCCTTAACAGTGACCTCCACATCAGCCGGCCCTTTAACAGTGACCTCCACAGCGGCTGCCCCTTTATTAGTGACCTCCACAGTACCCCATCTCCTTAACAGTGATTTCCACAACACCCCGTCCCCTTAACAGTGGCCTCTACAGCACCCCGCCCCTAAACACTGACCTCCATAGCGGACCGTCCCCTTAACTGTGACCTCCACAGTTCCCCGGACCGCCCCCTTAACTGTGACCTCCACAGTTCCCTGTCCCTTTAACAGAGACCTCCACAGCGCCCGCCCCTTTAACAGTGACCTCCACAGCATACCGACCCCTTATCAGTGACCTTCACAGCAGCCCGCCCCTTTAACAGTGACCTCCACAGCGGCTGCCCCTTTATTAGTGACCTCCACAGTACCTCATCTCATTAACAGTGATTTCCACCACACTCCGTCCCCTTAACAGTGGCCTCTACAGCAATCTGCCCCTTAACACTGACCTACATAGCGGACCGCCCCCTTAACTGTGACCTCCACAGCAGCATGCCCCTAGGGTGGCCAGAGGTCTGGTTTTAGGCCAGACAGTCTGGCTTTCAGTCTCCCTGTCCTCCTTCTGGCGCAGGGCCTAGACGAACACAGGGATGTTTTTTTGAACAACTCACTCTCAGACAGCAGCACTGTGCTGTCTGAGCGTGAGCTGCAGGGAGAAAGTCACCCTCCCTCAAACCCCTGCAGCTGACAGAAGTAGATTTTTACCTTCATTTTTTCAATCCCCGTCGGCTGCGGAGTGGGAAAGGGCATGGCTTAGTGGGACCTGGTGGCGGAGTTCTTAACCCCTTAAGGACTTAGGACATACCGGTACGGTATGTTTTCAAGTCCTTAACCACCTCCCGACCGCCTAACGCACCGATGCGTCCGGGAGGTGGTTGATTTGTTCCTCCTGGACGCATCGGCGCGTCATCTCGCGGGCCGGCATTTCGCAGCAGAGTATTTCGTCAGCAGCCTGCCGGCCACGATTATTGGCTGGCAGGTTGCTGATTTTTAAAAAATCCAATCAGCAGCCATTTAACCCCACATATTAGTAAATATGATGGGGTTATATGGCTGCTGTGCTCCTCTGCTCCTTCTTTTGGTCGGTTGGTTCCAGCAGAGGAGCACACATCACTGTGAGTACCCACTACACCACACTTAGCCCCCAGATCACCCCAATTAACCCTTTGATCACCCCTTTCAATCACTAGTGAAAGGAAAAAAGTGATCAGTGCAAACTGTCACTTTTTTTTTTCACTGGTATTGACCGTTAGGTTTCAGTATAGTTTAGGCCCCTTGGTTAGGTAGTTTAGGGATCAGTTAGCGCCCAGCCCACCGCACCGCAGTCCGTTATTCGCTGATTAGCGTATCGCTAATCAGCATTTGTTCTTTTATAGTATCTGGAAGTGATCAAAACTGATCACGGTCAGATCTATAATAGTACTAGTGTCACTTTAGTTCTCCCTCCACCCAAAACGCAGTGTTTGCCCGATCAGGCCTGATCGGTCGCCCACACGTGCGTTCGCCCACGCCCGCCCCTCCGCAGTGACAAAAAAAAAATTTTTTTTGATCGCTGCACATTCACTTTACACGCACTGCGGCGATAAAAAAATCAGTTTTGATATTTTTTATCAACCGCAGCAGCCTCCGGTACTTCGCTAGCCTCCCATTTGTAAGACAGGCTTGCTTTTTTTTTCTTGGGTAGTCTCAGGGAATACCCCTAAATTTAGTTGCCCACATGTCTAACAGGGGGTATTCCTCTGAAGAGGCCTACAGGCTTCTGACCCAGTCGGATGAGGAGTGAGAACCCTCATCTGATGAATCCAGCGGGTCAGAATACGAACCTGTAGAAAGCAGTGGCTCTCTGACCCAAAGTTCGGACGAGGAGGCTGAGGTCCCTGATAGCAGCAGGCGTACCCGGCCCCGTGTCGCTAGACCGCAGGTTGCGCAGGATCCGCTTCAAGAGCAGCAGAGTGGGGCTGGTGCTGTCGGATTACGTGGTGAGGCATACACCAGCAGCCCAGCCCTTCCTGGACCTAGTACCAGCACTGCCGTAGAACATGGTGAAGTAGCGAGCACCAGAAGGGCAGTTGAAGCTGGTACGGTGGCACGTGCAGTAGTGACCCCGTCGCAGCCACCGCAAAGACGTGCCCGTAGAGCCCCTAGAATCCCAGAGGTGCTGGCAAACCCTGATTGGCAGTCCCCAACTTCAGCCGCACCTGTAGTTCCCCCTTTCACCGCCCAGTCTGGAGTTCGGGTTGAGACAGCTCAGATCGGTTCGGCCCTGGGATTTTTTGAGCTGTTCTTGACTGCGGAGCTCTTAGACTTAGTTGTGGCAGAGACAAACCGGTATGCCACACAATTTATAACCGCTAACCCGGGAAGCTTTTATGCCCAGCCTTTCCGGTGCAAACCAGTCCAAGTTTCCGAAATTAAAACTTTTCTGGGCCTCCTCCTCAACATGGGCCTGACAAAAAAGCATGAATTGCGGTCATATTGGTCCACGAACCCAATTCATCACATGCCCATGTTCTCTGCTGCTATGTCCAGGACACGATTTGAGACCATCCTGCGTTTCCTGCACTTTAGTGATAACAGCACCTCCCGTCCCAGAGGCCACCCTGCTTTTGACCGGCTCCACAAAATTCGGCCCCTCATAGACCATTTCAACCTGAAATTTGCAGATATGTATACCCCAGAGCAAAACATCTGCGTAGACGAGTCCCTTATACATTTTACCGGGCGCCTTGGCTTCAAACAATACATCCCAAGCAAGCGCGCCCGGTATGGGGTCAAATTGTATAAGCTCTGTGAAAGGGCCACAGGCTATACACACAAATTTCGTGTCTATGAGGGAAAAGATCAGACCCTGGAGCCGGTCGGTTGCCCTGACTACCTGGGGAGCAGTGGGAAGATAGTCTGGGACTTGGTGTCACCCTTATTCGGCAAGGGGTACCATCTTTATGTGGACAATTTCAACACAAGTGTGGCCCTCTTTAGGCATTTGTTTCTAGAACGGATTGGCGCCTGTGGTACCGCGCGAACTAGTCGCGCGGGCTTCCCTCAACGGCTCGTTAGCACCCGTCTTGCAAGGGGGCAGAGGGCCGCACTGTGTAACGAAGAACTGCTCGCGGTGAAATGGAGAGACAAGCGTGACGTTTACATGCTCTCCTCCATTCACGCAGACACGACAATACTAATTGAGCGAGCAACCCGTGTCATTGAAAAGCCCCTCTCAGTCCACGACTATAACCTTCACATGGGAGGGGTGGACTTCAATGACCAGATGTTGTCTCCGTATTTAGTTTCCCGCAGAACCAGACGCTGGTATAAGAAGGTGTCTGTATATTTAATTCAATTGGCTCTGTACAATAGTTTTGTTCTCTACAGTAAGGCTGGGAGAACTGGATCCTTCCTCAAATTTCAGGAAGAGATCATCGAGATCCTCCTGTATCCAGGAGGTTCCGTGGCCCCATCCACCAGTGTAGTTAGCCGTCTACACGAGCGACATTTCCCCAATGTCGTTGCTGGTACCTCAACCCACCCGTCACCCCGAAAAAGATGTCGTGTCTGTAGCAGGAGTGGAATAAGGCGTGACACCCGCTATTTCTGTCCTGACTGTCCTGACCACCCTGCCCTATGCTTAGGGGAGTGTTTCCGAAAGTACTACACACAGGTACACCTAGCATAGGGATCATCTCACCAGGATAGGCACACAGGGCTATTAGGGCCCATTCACTCACAGCTGCTGCAAACGTCTCCTTTCACATGGGACAAAGTGCATAACGCACTTCGCCACATCTTTGGGCGATTTGCGCTTTGCACATTGACCCATGGGGAAGGAGAGGTTTGTTCTATAAAGGTAAAAAAAAAAAAAAAAAAAAAACACCAGTAAGCAAACACGTTAATGTTTAGTTCAAAAAGTTAAAGTTTACATGTTCTGTTCCAAAGTTAATAAAATTATTGCGTTGTGGCCTGGTTTTTTCTTTTCTTTTTTTTAGTTTTTTTACCTTCCAGGTGGACCAACCGATCTACTAGCTGCAGCACCGATGTGCATTCTGACAGAAGCATTGCGCTGCTGTCAGATTACACGCAAGTCAGTGTATGCGGCGCTGCAAGACGGGATTTTCTCCTCTGCAGTGACAGATACGTTTGCCGAGGCATACGAGCTGAGGAGGAGGCGGCGTTCCTATGCTTTGGCAAACACTTTGTATATATATATATATATATATATATATATATAAAAAAAAAATCCCGGCAATGATTTATTCATCCACATCGATTGATGCGAATGGAGAAATCTGGTTTGCCAGGGCATACGAGCTAAGTGGGTATGGATGTAGGGCGGAGCTCCTATGTCCTGGCAGACGCCTTTCCCCTCCATTTTTTTTTTTGGGCAGAGATTTTTTTCATCCACATTGATCGATGCGAATGAAGAAATCTGTGCCGTTCATTTTTTTCTTTCAGCCTAGAGGCTGAACGGAAAAAAAAATCTCATTACCTGTATGCTCAATATAAGGAGAATAGCAGAAACTCCTAATGCTGGCCATACATGTAATGATTGCGGAGACCCTCAAATGCCAGGGCAGTACAAATACCCCACATGTGACCCCATTTCGGAAAGAAGACACCCCAAGGTATTTGCTGAGGGGCATATTGAGTCCATGAAAGATTGAAATTTTTGTCCTAAGTTAGCGGAAAGTGAGACTTTGTGAGAAAAAAAGAAATATCAATTTCCACTAACTTATGCGAAAAAAAAAAAAATTCTATGAACTTGCCAGGCCCCTCATTGGATACCTTGGGGTGTCTTCTTTCCAAAGTGGGGTCACATGTGGGGTATTTATACTGCCCTGGCTTTTTAGGGGCCCGAAAGCGTGAGAAGAAGTCTGGGATCCAAATGTCTAAAAATGCCCTCCTAAAAGGAATTTGGGCACCTTTGCAGCCTAGATGCGCAAAGTGTCACACATCTGGTATCGCCGTACTCAGGAGAAGTTGGGGAATGTGTTTTGGGGTGTCATTTTACATATACCCATGCTGGGTGAGAAAAATATCTTGGTCAAATGCCAACTTTGTATAAAAAAATAGGAAAAGTTGTCTTTTGCCAAGATATTTCTCTCACCCAGCATGGGTATATGTAAAATGACACCCCAAAACACATTCCCCAACTTCTCCTGAGTACGGCGATACCAGATGTGTCACACTTTTTTGCTGCCAAGGTGGGCAAAGGGGCACATATTCCAAAGTGCACCTTTCGGATTTCACCGGTCATTTTTTACACATTTTGATTGCAAAGTTCTTCTCACACATTTGGGCCCCTAAATTGCCAGGGCAGTATAACTACGCCACGAGTGACCCCATTTTGGAAAGAAGACACCCCAAGGTATTCTGTGAGGGGCATGGTGAGTTCCTAGAATTTTTTATTTTTTGTCGCAAGTTAGTGGAATATGAGACTTTGTAAGAAAAAAATAAAAAAAAATCATCATCATTTTCCGCTAACTTGTGACAAAAAATAAAAAGTTCTATGAACTCACTATGCCCATCAGCGAATACCTTAGGGTGTCTACTTTCCGAAATGGGGTCATTTGTGGGGTTTTTCTACTGTTTGGGCATTGTAGAACCTCAGGAAACATGACAGGTGCTCAGAAAATCAGAGCTGTTTCAAAAAGCGGAAATTCACATTTTTGTACCATAGTTTGTAAACGCTATAACTTTTACCCAAACCATTTTTTTTTGTTGCCCAAACATTTTTTTTTTATCAAAGACATTTTTTTTTTATCAATGTATATATGGCTGTCGTTTTTTTTGCAAAATTTTACAGCTGAAAGTGAAAAATGTCATTTTTTTGCAAAAAAATCGTTACATTTTGATTAATAACAAAAAAAGTAAAAATGCCAGCAGCAATGAAATACCACCAAATGAAAGCTCCATTAGTGAGAAGAAAAGGAGGTAAAATTCATTTGGGTGGTAAGTTGCATGACCGAGCAATAAACGGTGAAAGGAGTGTAGTGCCGAAGTGTAAAAAGTGCTCTGGTCATGAAGGGGGTTTCAGCTAGCGGGGCTGAAGTGGTTAAGGACCCACGGGCGGTGATCGGAACCCGGTGCCTGCTCAAATCATTGAGTTTGGCTAAATGCGCTGGGGGGTCCCGTGACCACCCCGTGTCGGCGATCGCCGCAGAAATTGAAACTTGGAAATTTGCAATTTTTTACACATGGTAAATTTGGTATTTTTTTAATAAATAAAAATTCTTTTTTTTTTTACTTCATTTTACCAGTGTCATGAAGTACAATATGTGACGAAAAAACAATCTCAGAATGGCCTGGATAAGTCAAAGCCTTTTAAAGTGACACTGGTCAGATTTGCAAAAAATGGCCGGGTCTTTAAGGTGAAATAGGGCTGAGTCCTTAAGGGGTTAAGTCCGTTTTTTGAGGGTGGCATGAATGGCCACACTACCTGCCCCTGAACTGTGACCTCCACAAACTCTGCTCTGTCATCCACAGCTCCCTGCCCCTTTAAATGTGACCTACAGCAGTGAAAAAAAAAATGGCTGGGTTGTTATGGAAACCTGGAGTAAAACTGTATGTATGTGGAGACTAATGGCCTGCAAGCTTTTATTGGCGGATAAGGGTCATGTGACCATGTGTATGGCAGTTGGGATATTAAGAGAAAGACCTGCAGGCTTCTATTGGCCAATGTAGGTCATGTGATGTGCCATATTAGCATTTGTGGGAATATCTCAGGAACGGTATATCCTAAACCTTCCCGGACACCTGATGTACCCGTGTGCCAAATTTCGTGATTGTAAATGCGCCGGTGCGGATTCCTTTAGCGGATATACACACACACATACACTCGGCTTTATGGTGCAGATCAGGCCTTACAAGTGAATATATAAATAGGTGTCATACTGTACATACCATAATAATGCATCTATGACACAAAGATGACTGCCTAGTCCCTAGACCATCTATACATACTTCAAATATGGTCTCCTGGATGTAAAGCGCTATGGAATATGGCGGCACTATATAAGAAAATAAATATATATACATACACATCTATCTTGTACATTAGAAGACAAATAGCCCCCGGTTTTACATCACACAGGATCAGGAGAACATGGACAGGTTTAACCCCTGCAGTCCTTCCAGCTCACTGAGGGAACATAAACACTGGGAGGCATGTGGATTATTAACCCTCTACAGACTTTGTACTGTCTGAAGGTGAGCTGCAGCAACCGACCGAGGCTTCTCTCACCCCCAGTCAGTCACTAGAGCCGCAGACATGGCTCCCTGAGGGGGAGAGAGCGCCCCGGTTGCCCCCAGCTCACCTTCGCCGCAGAAATGTCTTATGTGGGCGTGGTTTATCAGTTGGGGGCGTGGCCGGTGAGGTCCGGCTGTCTTGCGAGAAGCCAGTGGCCACCCTACCTGTCACAGAGGTATAACCATACACACTGAGGGCAAGAGAGCACTCACCCCTCACACAAGACTTGAGGACAGAGACATATGGCACTGCAGAAGCTGCAGCTGGTCGTGTGGTACATTACCTGCCTGGCACACAGGTCTCTGCACGAGCTTCCCTCTACCTCAGTGCTGCTGAGCACAGTCTGCAGACACTTCCGGGATCAGAGTGACGCAGAGGCTGAGGGGTGGAGCCGGGGCTGTGCTGGGGGCGGAGCTGATTCCTCCATCAGACACTGGACGGCTGCAGCTCCCAGTACATAGCTGCCAGTGCCTTCACCTCATCACTACACGTGGTGATCGGCACATATACTGGAAGAGGAGGCAGATACTGAGATACTGTACATGGGTAGGTAGGTGGATATGGGATCGATTAATAGATCAATATTAGATAGAAAAATTAATATATAGATACAAATATTAGAAAGATAGATATGGGATAGATAGATTAATAGATAGCTATGAGATCGATAGATTAGATAGATCGATCTATAGATATATGATAGATAGACATATACTATAGACAGACAGATATTAGATCTGTAAGTAGATAGATATGAGACAGATAGATTAGATAACAAATAGATATGTAGATAGCCAGACTAGATAGATGGATATGATAAATAGATAGGATATATAGATATGAGACAGATAGATTAATAGGCAGATTAGATAACAGATAGGTAGATAATAGATAGATACAGTGGTGTAACTAGAGTGTTATGGGCCCCAGTGCAAACTTTGGATCGCCCCCCCCCCCCATTTTTACAAAGATGCTGCAGATTTTCTTACTAAGGGCTCTTTCCCGTGCGGCTAGTCAGCTGCGTGAATGAGGGCCTAGCCCGGCTCCGGACAGCAGAGACACGGAGCAGTAACATGACTGATAATGCTCTGTGCCTCTCTGATCTCTTTATAAAGTTGTCACCGTGATTTTGTAGCAAAACGATCATAGATAGGCAAAGAGCATTATCAATCATGTTACTTCTCCGTGCCTCTACTGTCCGGAGCGGGGCTTGGCTCTCTTTCACGCAGCGGATTACCCGCACGGGATCTGCTCGTGTTAAAGAGCCCTAAGCCCAATGCATGGCTACACTCACCCAGTCCTAATAAAATCTGGTCCTACCTTATCCAGGGTGTCACTGGTGTCCGCGTGATGTCCGCTGGATCCAGAACAAGGTCCCTGTGGTGATACAGAAAAAAAGAATAATCACACAAGGAAGGGATGGTGACTGCCCCTGTGAAATAACCAGCAGGGGGCGCTGTGCTGGCCTGGTAGACTGAGCTATGCCAATGTAGAGCAGAGTAATTTAGGACATTTCCCCTAAGTGCTACCACACAGTACTAATGCCCACATTGTGGTCCCTTTACAAAGGTTATGTCCTTCTTCTGGCCCCTTACAGCAGTTATGCCCACCTTTGTTCCTGTCACAGTAGTTATGCCCACATATGTGCCTCTCACAGTAGTTATGCCAAATATGTGCCCCCTAACAGTAGTTATACCAAATATGTGCCCCCTCACGGTATTTGACAGATATGTGCCCCTCACAGTAGTTATGCCCAGATATGTGCCCCCTCACAGTAGTTATGCCCAGATATGTGCCCCCTCACAGTAGTTATGCCCAGATATGTGCCCCCTTCACAGTAGTTATTACCAGATATGTGCCCCCTTCACAGTAGTTATTACCAGATATGTGCCCCCTCACAGTAGTTATTGCCAGATATGTGCCCCCTCATAGTAGTTATGCCCAGATATGTGCCCCTCACAGTAGTTATGCCCAGATATGTGCTCGCTCACAGTGGTTATGCCCAGATATGTGCCCCCTCACAGTAGTTATGCCCAGATATGTGCCCTCTCACAGTAGTTATGCCCAGATATGTGCCCCTCACTGTGGTTATGCCCAGATATGTGCCCGCTCACAGTAGTTATGCCAGATATGTGCCCCTCTACAGTGGTTATGCCAGATTATGTGCCTCTCACATTAGATATGCCCACATATGTGCCCCTCACAGTGGTTATGCGGTTATGCCAGATTATGTGCCGCCCTCACAGTAGTTAATATATGTGTCCCCTCATAGTTATGCCTTTATATGTGCCCCCCTCACAGTAGTTATGGCATATTAGGTCCCCCGTCAGTAGAGATGCCCACTTTTGTGCCCCCTCACTCTAGTTGTGCCAATCAAACCCCCCTTCCCCTTTGCCCCAAGTCTGCAGAGTTAGGGGGAAAAAAAAAAAAAACACACACTTACCCTCTTCCCTGATGTTGCGCTGCCACACTCACATCGTGCTGCTGCCTGTGCTGATGGCAGTTTCCCGGGCCTTCAGAGCTCCTCCCACAGCCAGCAGCGCGATGTGCGGCCTGCAGAGGGAGCGCTAGAGCTCCTGCTTCACTGATGATCTGGATACAGCCCGGCAGTGACAAGAACTGCCGGGCGGACTGTATGTGAGTGAGTGCGCGCACCCCCCCTCTTCCTCCCCCCCCCCCCCCTCTGCGCAAACCTCCCCCACCTTGCCTCATATTAAACATGTAATGGAGCGCCCTGATGGGGCCCTGGCATTGTCACTGTACTTCATGCCGGGCCCCGCCACAGCGCTTCATTACATGTTAGTACAGCGGGCCCCCGCCGGGCCCGGTCGCAGTCGCACTCCCTGCGACCACGATCGTTACACCCCTGGATAGATATATAGATAGATAGATGTGATATGGATTGATAGATACAAGAGAGAGCTGGTCTGGATTGGGAGGACTCCAGGGTCCTTCATACAGCAGCCAGACCGTATTTTATTCATAATCCAATATAACAGCCATATCTCAGGACACAGCCTCATCACATCACCCCGGCCAGGCGATTATCACACATGGCCAGGGGCGGACTGGGAACTTAAAGTAGCCCCTTGTTGTAGGTGGGTCCAAATTGACAGAAGGCAGGGCTAACACGAGTAGGCGGGGCCAGCAATACCATTTTGTGGCACAAAATACTGCCCTAGCAGAGCCAAATACCTCAGTGCAACACAATAAACTGCCACATCAAAGTCCACCCCTACACATGGCCCCACGGTCTGTCTGATCACAGATCCCAACCCTTCCAGTATATATCAGAAGCTACAATTACCACCCTCAGCTTCCTCTACTTTGTATTTTTAGAATTCCCTCTGGCTGACCAGCCCTGGTCCTTCCTTAATCATGACCCTAAAGCAATTTCTTCCTCACGTGTGGCCAAGGTTGGTGTGGTATTGAGAAATAGTGATGAGTGGCAGGGGTCATATTCGAATTCACAATATTTCGCGAATATTTTGTATATTTGCCAAATATTCGCGAATTTGAATATTCGTTATATTCTACGATTTTTTTACTTGAAAAGGTAATGATTGCGTAATATGCGAATTTTCGTAATGCAAATTTTTATCGCAAATTTTTCAATTGACGAGCAAAAACATGATTCCTCCCTGCTTCTTGCTTGTGGGCCAATGAGTCATAGCACTATATCGAATATATTTCGGTTTTTAGAATATTCGTAATATTCTAAAACAAGAATATATAGCAAAATAGCGAATATTCGAAAAAACTCGAATATAGAGCAATTTCGTTAATATAGTGCTATAATCTTCTTTATCTAATAGTTGTCATTTTTTCTCATCTGAAGTTCAGATTGGAAAAAAAAATGACAACTATTAAAAAAAAATATTATAGCACTATATTAGCTAAATTGCTCTATATTTTTTTTTTTTTTAATTTTCGTTATATTGCTATATATTCTTATTTTAGAATATTGCGAATATAAAAAATAACAAATATATTCGATATAGTGCTATATATTTGTTTTCTTAGAATATTCATAATTTTTCCCATTTAAAGTCATGATTCCTCCCTGCTTTTTGCTTGTGGGAGGAATCATGTTTTTACTCGGCAATTGAAAAATTTCGCCTTACGAAAATCCGCAATAAAAAAATCTCAAATATTCAAAATTACGAATATATATATATATATATAATATTCTAAATATTTGCGAATTTTCGAAGTACCTATATTCGCGATAAAAATTTGCAATTCGAATATTCGTGATCAACACTATTGAGAAAGAACCCTGTGCCCAATTATTTATAGGAAAGAAGGATAAGGCTAGTTAGAGGTGGCCCTCCTCATCTCATGGGCCCCATAGCAGTGGCATGGGCGGCCACCATGGCATGCAGTGATATCAACCAGTGCCCATTAAATTGTCATATAACTTACATTTCTAAATGCTAATCCCCTCTCAGCGGGGGGGGAAAGCACAAGGTAAGCATTTCAAAAATTGGGACAGAGACCAAAAGCTTGGCTAAATTATGCCCGAACTATACAAACGGAATTTACCGGATGAAGTCACTTTTACTTATATTAAAGGGCTTCTCCGGGCTCTTATTACTGATGACCTAATCAATATCAGATGGGCGGGGGTCTGACACCCGACCCCCCCGCGGATCAGCTGTATGAGGAGATGGCGGGTGCAGTGTGCACGGGCTGTATCCCTTCTCTGTTCTTGCTCTGGTGAACAGGAAGTGAGATGGCACAAGCACATTGCACGTGTCATCTCCACATACAGCTCATTGGCATGGGTGTCGGACCCCCGACGATCTGATATTGATTAGGTCATCAGTAGTAAGAGCCTGGAGAACTCCTTTTATATTACCTTGAACCTATCTACGTATAGTGTATGCCAATGTGTGTCGCTAAACACTGGAATTCCATGCCCGCTCTTTGGTATCACTGACAGACGGCCACAAATTACATAAACTATTTCTCTAATCTGCTATCATCAGCATTTTCATCTTTCTTGTCGCACATTATTTACTTGATCTGCTTCAGAGCTGGAAAATTAAATCAGGAATGGTCTGTTTAAAACACTTTGTAGTAGATTCTTAGTTAATTCCTTCACATTAAAAGTCTGAGAAGTGCTGGCTCTGATTGAGACCGTCATCGGATGTGAGCCATTGAAATGGTAATTAGGAGATGCAGCAAGGAATATCTGACACTCGAGTGAAGCCTGAATAGAAAGTAAATCGCTACATAATATTCTTTTCTTACCCAGTAAATGTATTGCAGGCAAAATTGGGATCCGGAATCAAAAAGTGAAGAACTACAAGGGTCAGACTGGCCCACTAGAGCAGCAGAGGATCATCCGGAGGACCCAAGGTCTAACGCAGTAATAAAACAGGGCCACAAAGATCAACCTGAGCTGACTTTGAAACCAGTACCCAGATCGGGAGTGGATATCACATACGCCCAGTAGGAAGATGGGCCCCTCACCATCTTATTAAGTAAGCACCCATGCACCCTAATGTCTTCTTCATTGCATGTAAGAGACTGTTAACTATTGTCATAGCTGATGCTGGTGGATTGCAGTTCACAAGAGATGGTGCACCTCACTAGAAAGAAGCTCCATGGTGAGTACCTCATTCTAAAGACTCATGCACACAACCGTATGTATTTGGTCCACAAAAAATGGATACTCAAAAAATACAGGTGATGTCTGTGTACATTCCGTATTTTGCGGAACGGAACAGCTGGCCCCTAATAGAACAGTACTATCCTTGTCCATAATGCGGACAATAGCGGGACATGTTTTATTTTTTTGTGGAATGGAAATACGGACATACGGAAACGGAATGTACACAGAGTAACTTCTGTTTTTTTGTGGACCCGTTAAAATGAATGGTTCCGCATACAGACAAAAATAATGGAATGGACACGGAAAGAAAATAAGTTTGTGTATATGAGCCCTAAAGCATTTCTTGTACAGGTGTCCTTTGCAGTCTATGTTTACCTGTGAACCAGATATCCTATGGAAAACTATTGATGATAAGTCTATGTGCACATGTTCTGTATACACAGAGAGTGGGCCCTCAGAATCATTTTCTCTGGCTGGCTCAAGGAACTTCAGGCTAATGCTAAAGCCGCCTTCCATATTTATGTCTTATGGATTTTGGTATCTATCCCAATTTAGTAAGATACACAGAAGAAAAATGATTATGCTCACTCCAAATAACAGGTGCTAGGAGATGTCTTGAGGCGGAAACAGGTCTAGCCACAATGAACAAATTCTAAACAAAAAATCCCCAGAAAGCGTGGACACGCCCCCCCCCCCCCCCCCGAGCTGCAGCAGAAAAGACACTCCCCCTGAGCTGTCCGCTTGATATAATCTTGCAGAGCAATGGGAGATCTCTGGATCCATGTGAGGTACAGGGCTGGTTCATGCTTTGTTACAAATACATTGTCATGTCCTATATGATGTCTGATTTAAAAATGTTTACATTAGTCATGGGATAACCCCTTTAAAAAGCATACCTACGTGTTTTGGACATAGTATGACTTGTCCTTAATCATGCTATTGTGGAAGGATTTTCCAATAAAGAAGTGATTTTTTACAGAGTGCTGGAGGTTTTTCATTTTACATTTGTTCATCTTTCACAATATGTCTGGGAGGATTGAGAATTTTAGCATAGTTGTAAGTTTTCGTGTAACTTTTTCCACCACAGGGAGTAATTAAAGTTGTATTGCAAGTGCAACTTTCTTACCATTCTAGTGCACCATCCAGTTACCATGTAGCTCAGGACTTAAACTGGTTGCTTGAGATTAGAAAAACATGGCTGTAGTTTACAAAAATAGTGCAACTCATGTCTATAGACTGTCTAGTTCTGCAACCACAAGTAAGCACATAGGACAGCACAGACCACTGAGAATGTCACAATGTAGGGGGAGGGGAGGAACACCAGAAGGAAAATGACCCCAAACTAGGCCTCATGGCTAGGGAAAGCGAAAGGTCACCACCTAGGAAAACCCTAAACCTAGCCCTGACTCCTGTCAGTATGAATAGACCCTGAAGGTGGGAATATTCATAAACCGTATACCTAGGTCCTAGATAGCCTGAAAAGTCCTAGGCGTAGTGACAGGGTCTGAGACCACTGGTTCCTTCCCAGATGAACGAACCATCGTCTCCCTGAGGCCTACGAAACAATGAGCAAAAGGGGAAAGCAAAATACAAATGGGAGAGCATTTATCTTCAATATAAAATTGATGAGCAGGAACTCAGAAGAGGACAACACATCAGCTCTTCAAACTCCAGGCATAGAATATCAACCGCATGGTAGAAAGTGTGAGTCAAGACTATATAGAGGAGCAGTAATGACCACAAGCTACACCTGAAACAAGAGGTGTGGTCGTACCAACAACAGCACTGCAAAGTGAAACCGAGAGGCTGTCAGATAGTCACATTCAATCCACCTGTGATTGAAACATCAACATTTCTCTGTATGACACATTCCTGTAACAAAGGGTGAACATTGTATATTGATGCTGTGGATACGATTGTTTTTACTGAAAATAAAGCATTGCTGTTTTGAGGTCCCCTTTGGGGGCTGTATAATGGGTAAAATTGTACCCGCTAGTATAATTCAGCCTCTCTGTTTTCAGTACTGATTCTGTATTGAAAGATATAGTCTTGAATCTGTCATTAGTCCTACTATGAGAAGACAGTCTGACAATGTCCGTGCTGATTGGAAAGTGTCAGACCAGAGGAGAGAGACCATTTTGTGTCAACTGTCCAATATCCAGCTGACAATGTGCATGTTGATTTGCATACAGGGCACCAAAAGAGATCAGCCACCATCTTCACATCCTCCATAGACCAATTCTGATGCTCATTTGCCCAGTGGTCAGAGCAGGGAAGCACCCAGGAATTTTGTCTAGGGGGGGTCCGAAAGGCAAAAAATGTGGTACGTGTAGTGCACTGTGCTAATTCTTTTGCCCGCCCATTTTTAAAAGCCCACTTCATATTTAAAAATGCGTAGCACATTGCGTGCTGTGTTGACTCTTTTGCCTGTAGATAACAATGTTACCTGTCATAACAGTGATTATAATATGGCACCCATACGTATTGAAAATAAACTGAATAGTGGGGTGGGTCACCTTAAAAAGTAACTTTTAATAGTCAATATTAAAATAATAGGCCCAATAATTTATCAAACAAGAGACTACATACATCAATAGTCATGCACCACCAACTAGTAAAGTGTGGTAGAGAGTAGAAGCAGTTGTGAGATATACACACTTGCTGAGAGGGTGAGTTTTAGAAACATAGGGATACAAATAAAGAGGGAGACCTAGGTATTCCGACAAAGCTGGACAGTCACTGTCACTGATTTAAAGGGACACCAAGGGACATACAGTGAGGGCTTAATTGGCGAGTTAGAACCTAGGGATAAAGTAGGGGAAGAGACCCAGCATCTGTCTCCCTCTTTATTTGTATCCCTATGTTTCTAAAACTCACCCTCTCAGCAAGCGTGTATATCTCACAGCTGCTTCTACTCTCTACCACACTTTACTAATTGGTGGTGCATGACTATTGATGTATGTAGTCTCTTGTTTGAAAAATTATTGGGCCTATTATTTTAATATTGACTATTAAAAGTTACGTTTTAAGGTGACCCACCCCACTATTCAGTTATATTTCCGATTCTTTTGCCTGCAAAGAAAAGGGGGTTAGTCAGCACCTCCCAATGCGCAGGTGCACGCTGCCATGGCTAAAAACATAGAGAAAAAAAGACAATGCAACAACATTCTGCAGAGCAGATAAAGTACAATAATACCATAGTCACAAAAAATATTCAGGTGCTAATGCTACGCTTATTTATGAAGCGAGATGCTTGGCAAATGCATTTTGTACAGAACCATTTGAGCCCGTCTGCCGAAGGTCAAGGCGGTACTATTTAGTGTTAGGATCCGTCTTACAGAGATCGCCTTGACGTTCGGCAGACGGGCTCAAATGGTTCTGTACAAAATGCATTTGCCAAGCATCTCACTTTATAAATAAGCGTAGCATTAGCACTATAATATTTTTTGTAACTATGGCATTATTGTACTTTATCTGGTTTGCAGAGTCCTGCTGCATTGTCTTTTTTTTCTCTACGATTCTTTTGTCTGGACATTTCTAAAAGCCCCTCCTACATATAATAGGCCACTCCCAACAAACACTGTACAGCTGAAAATCTATTGTTGAGGCCTGTCTCTACATATCATACGGAGAGGGGACGGCCTGTCCTGGCTGCATTGCCTGCTTATACAACAAGTTACAGCCAGGAAGCTCCTCCACTCTCCTCCCTCCACAGATCCTGCTCAAGGCCTGTGGTTCCCCCCCACCATCTGCCACCCCCTTTGGCTGTCCTCACCCAGCTCTAAATCATCCTTCTGCAAATGGCAGGGGGAGGAGCCGGAGCATCTCCTCTCCTACATAGCACCCCATACCTCTTACATCCAGTGATGTCACCTTTGTTGTAGACGTTCTCTTTCCTCATCTTCTCCATTCAGCCCAGACCACCATGATGATTTTTCAGCCATCTCCCATCTCTGCAGAGATTGACAAACAGACATTAGTTTCCCACATTTCCATCATCTTCACATTTTCTGAACACCCTTTCCTGCCACCCCCAATACTATACTGCAGAAACAGTCCCCTGAATATACTACTACCACACAGATAGTACCCCCTTCAACAATTATTGTCACACAGTGCTCTAAAAAATAACTATGCCCAGACACTAATAGTATAAAGATAATGTCCCCCAAAAATAATTGGGCTAAGCTGATACTGTGCCAAGGTGCCACCCAAAGTAACAGTCCTACCCAAAATCCCACCAATAGAAATAATTCTCTGCCAGAGCACACTTGGTAGTGATAATACCCCTATAGTGCCCATACTAGTAATCATGTTCCTCGTAGCCCCCCCCCCCCCCAGTAGTAGTAAAGCTCCCTATAATACCCCCTAGTAGTAATAATTCTCCTTATAATATGACAGTATATGAAATACCCCCACTTAGTGCCCGCAGTTGAGCTAATGTCCCCATAATGTATGCCAGTATAAAATACCCCTATATAGTGCCCCAGTAAATGCCCTCATAGTGCTCCTCTCCCCCTTCCCCATGGTGTCTCCCATAATATGCCAGTAAAAAAATGCCCCTTCTTAGTGCCCCCAGCAGATGCCCCTATAGTGCTCCTCTCCCCCATAATGTGCCAGTAAAAAATGCCCCTTCTTAGTGCCACCAGATGCCCCAATAGTGCTGCTCTCCCCTATAGTGCCTCCCATAATGTGCCAGTAAAAAATGCCCCTTTAGTGCCACCAGATGCTATAATGCCCCCCATAATTTGCCAATAAAAAAGGCCCCTTTAGAGCCCCCACTTCCCCATAGTGCCCCCAAATAATGCCCCTATAGTTTCACCAGATGCCCCATAGTGCCGCTCTCCCCTATAGTGCCCCCCATAATGTGCCAATAAAAAAGCCCCTTTAGAGCCCCCAGATGCCCCCATAGTGCTCCTCTCCCCATGGTGCCCCCCCATAATGTGTGAGTAAGAAATGCCCCCATAGTGCCCCCCAAATTGGGCAAGAAATAAATGCCCCCAGAGTGCCATCCCCCAAAAAATGTGTCTGTAAGAAATGCCAGCTGCCCCATCCCCCCCCCCCCCCCAAAAAAAACCCAAAAAACCCCACTAATACTTACCTTCATCGGCAGTGATGCGATTTAGGGCTCTTCCGGCCTGTGTCCCCCTCTGTGTGCTGCCCGGCTCAGACGGCGGGATGATAATGACGTTATTGCGGCGCCTGAGCCTGCCTCTGATGTGGGCAAGGATCAGCGGTACTCTGCCCTGATGCCAGCGCATCAGCTAGGCTCGTCTGTGGGGAGTCAGCCTCTGGACAAGAGGATAGGGGAGGGCAGAGGCCAACTGTGCTCTGCCCAGATGCCAGCTCTTCCACTGGGGTAGCCTGTGGGAAGTCAGCCTCTGGACAAGAGGATAGGGGAGGGCAGAGGCCAACTGCGCTCTGCCCAGATGCCAGCTCTTCCGCTGGAATGGGGTCAGAGAATTCTACCCCCAGGACTTTGTTGTGGATCAGCTATGGAGAGGAGGGATTGCTTACCTCCTCCTCCGGGCATTCCTGCGGGGTTGGTGTGGGATCTGTACCGGCCGTCCAGCATCCCTGTAGGTCTGTTGCAGAGACCGCAGTCCCATCTGCACCATCGGAGTTATGGGTGCTGTCCCCCTGTGGTTGGGGAGAGAGACCGGTTGTCTCCTCTCCCTTCCAGGTACACTGCCGCTAGGGAATGGAGACGATGCTCTCCTCTCCCTGCAAAGCATACTGCCGCTGGGGAGCAGGACCGACTGTCCCTACTTCCTAAAACTCTGGCTGTCATTGGGGATCTGGGCCGACCGCCCAGCATCCCTGTAGGGCTGGTAGAGAGATTTCGGTCCCATCTCCACCTGCCATATGGGTTTCCCCCCAGGAACAGTCTATGAGGTCCCCTACCTCTGTAGCTGGTACTGAAACAGGGGTTACTTCAGTCGGGTCTTCCCAGCTGTAGGGTTGTAGGTTGTAGGAAGAAGTATTGGTAATCCTGCTCCAGCTCCCACTCCATTGTCACTAGAGATGCCAGATCTTGTCTCAGCTCTCTCGCTGTAGCCCAATCATGAATAGCCTCCCTGTAGTCATAGATATCCCAGAACCGGGACTCTACAACATCTCCGAACTCTGGTTCTGCGAAGGACTCAAACAACAGGCCGGGGCCATCATAATCCTCACCCTCGGGTCTGTAGTGCTCAGCCATCCAGGGGGAGTGCCGAATCACATACCACCAGAGCCAAAGCTCCTTCCATACCATGCTCTCGAGTTCTGTGACCCACTCATCCAGGGGCTGCTCTCCCAGAAGGGGCATTCGCAGGGCCACTTGCATACGCAACTGCTGCTCCTCACTGGGGAGACTCTCGCCTCGCCAACGCTGTACATTTTCCAGGGTCTCGTGCCAGATGCCTTTCCGGACTGCATCCCTCCAGTCTGGGTCATCCTCCTCCTCGTAGTGGAACGCTGTCCGAAGACTAGCCGATTCCATCCTGCTGTAGCCAGGGGCACTGTATGGATACTAGCGTTGCCCTCAATATACTCCACGAATGGTGTCTCCGAGCTGCTTCTCACACTAGGACGCCATCCCACTGCTGCCACCACTGTAACGGATCTCCTGGCACCCCGACCGGGTACCTCCGTTGATGGATGCTTCTAGTGCTTCCTGAGGGCTCCAAGCACTCCACTTGACACCGTAACCACCACAGACCTCATGAACAGCCGCAGCTTGTTTGGGGTCTCGCTGTCCTCCACCCACGCTGGACCTAAGACCAGGCTTCAGCTTCCAGTGGGTGAACCTCTCCTAAATCCAGAGATCAGGAACCATGAACAAGCTTTTACAAGAGCTAGTAGTTATAGCCAGGGGAGTATAGCAAATCTTCAGCGTATAGCAATCCCCAGTGTCGATCAGTTACCCAAACACCAGCCTCAACATGATGAAGGGTAAAACAGGAACTCTCTATTGAACACACAAGCATTGACTTATTTGCACATTTTCCAACAAGGGTACCACCCCTGTGGACCTGGTTGGGAACTGAGGACATAACATAGCAGCCAATCCTTTGAAGTTTTACAGTTTAAACACAAAAACTATACATTCAACAAACACAATGGCATTGTCTGTGACGCAATTAAAGGGATTCTGTCACCAAGTTTTAGGCTATAGAGATACGGACATGCACGGCTAGATCGCCGCTAGCATGTCCGCAATATACCTGTCCTATAGGGCTGTGTGCTTTTATTTTCTTTAAAAAAGGATTTTAGAGATATGTAAATTAGTCTTGTAAGGTGCCCAAGGGTCTGTACGAACCTTCCTGGTGCACAGCCACGCCTGCCTGTGAAGGAGCCCAGCACCGCCTATGTCCTCCTTTCGTTACCGATAGATTGCCGTAATCTCGCGATGCGCGAGCTCGTGCATGCGCAGTTCCTTCCCTGAGGCTTATGCCAGCACAGGGAAGGAACACTATACCGGCACTGCGCATGCATGAGCTCGCGCATCGCGAGATTATGGCAATCTATCGGTGACGAAAGGAGGAGATTCGGAGGACATAGGAGGTGCTGGGCTCCTTCACAGGCGGGCGTGGCTGGGCACCAGGAAGGTTCGTACAGACCCCTGGGCACCTTACAAGACTAATTTACATATCTCTAAAATCCTTTTTTAAAGAAAATAAAAGCACACAGCCCTATAGGACAGGTATATTGCAGACATGCTAGCGGCGATCTCGCCATGCATGTCCGCAGCTTTATAGCCTAAAATTTGGTGATAGAATCCCTTTAACAAACACAATGGGCTCTGCCTGTGATACAATTACCAAACATAATGGCTAACTTAATCACTCACAGGCAGAAAACATACATTTTTCCCCAAAACACAGAAAACACCTCAAAACCCCACATATCCCCATAATACATCCGTGGATAGCTCTGATCTGGGTGAACAACATATCCAAAAATCACCCAGATCAGAGCAGGGGTTCCCGAATTCCATGGATTTCATATTTGGCCGACCGCAAGCATGGCTTTCCTGCCCAAAACAGTTCCACAGATTTAGGCTGTGCAGCCGGTCTGTCTTCTCCTTTAAAGTTAGTATATGGGCCATAATCCTGAGGCAAGAGGCTGGCAAACAGGCCCCTCCAAAACCCAGTGGCGAGGTTAGTTTTGCCACAGTGGTTTATAATAAACTCCTATTAGTAATTTATTATTATTTTTGCCTCCATGTATTTCTACCCACAGTGACTCCACATGTTCATGTCCCTCACTTATATCTTCTCGTACTGTGGGCTTTAGACAGGACATAAAGGCAGACCCCTCCCCCTCTCCGGTTTTGACGATCCTTTCTAAACAGACTGTAACCTTGTACATTAACTGCCTAGTCATATTTGTCATCCAGCCATGTCTCAGTTATTCCCACTATGTCATAGTCCTCCTCACACATCACTAATTCCAGTTCCCCATTTTTTTTTTTAATCAGGCTTCTGACATTAGTATGCATACAATTAAGAGGTTTATGTTTATTTATATTTATCATCCAGGAAAATACCTATTTTCCCAGACCAAACTCTCACTGTGTCACAGTACATGTAGGCGTGTGCACACGTACTGTACCACCATATTGCTCAAATGCTGCCTCCTGCTAAGACGTTCCATATCAGCTGGTGGTGCTGGTTGTTGTGGTGTGCTGACAAAGCTTTTCCACATTTCGACCATGCTAACCCTCCTTTCTGAGTTGCTTGTGGTGCTCCAGCTGCATTGGCGACTTCTTCCTCCTTCTCTGCCTTTGCCTTGTGCTTCCACTGAGCCCCCGGTGTCAGGTGGGAATGCCACCAGCAGCGTGTCTACCAGCGTGCGCTTGTAATCGCGCATCTTCCGATCACGCTCCAGTGACAGAATTAAGGACGGCACATTGTCCTTGTAGTGGGGATCCAGCAGGGTGGCCACCCAGTAATCATCAATGGTTAGAATCAGGGCATCTCGGCATTCGTTGCGAAGGCACTGCAGCATGTAGTCACTCATGTGTGCCAGGCTGCCCAGAGCCAAACACAAGCTGTCTTCTGTGGGAGGTGTATCATCTGTGTCCTCTGTATCCCCCCAGCTACGCTCCAGTGATGCCCATGAGCTGCTGTGAACATGGTTCCTCCTCCTCATCATCCTCCTCATCCACCAAAACGGTGCCTTGGCTGGACAATTGTGTACCTGGCCTCTGTTGGTGCAGGTACCCACCCTCCGAGCCACTTGTGAATGACTGGCCTGATAACCGTGGAAATGATCCCTCTTCCTGCTCCTCTTCCTCCTGTGCCACATCCTCTTCCATCATCGCCCGAAGCGTTTTTTCAAGGAGGTGGGGTGGGGTGGCTGGGATGGCCGAGTGGTTAAGGCATTGGACTTAAAATGCAATGGGGTTTCCCCCTGGTGCTGTTCCGCAGAGGGACTCACTCGTGCATGCTGAAACTGAAACTCTGCTATCGCCTGGTGCTGCTTGCACAGTCTCTCCAGCATGTGCAATGTGGAGTTCCACCTTGTGGGCACGTCGCATATGAGGCGGTGAGCTGGAAGGCTGAAGTTACGCTGCAGTGCAGACAGGTGAGCAGCAGCAGGGTGAGAATGCCGAAAGCGCGCACTTTCTGCAGCAGCTCTGACATATCAGGGTCATTTCTGCACCACCAAATTCAGCTTATGCGCCAGGCAAGGGATGTGCATCAAACCAGCTAGTCCCAGAGCTGCTACGAGATTTTGTCCATTATCGCACACCACCACGCCAGGCTTGAGGCTCAGTGGCATCAACCACTCATCGGTCTGTTATTCCATGCCGGTCCACAGCTACTGCGCGGTGTGGGTTTTTTCCCCCAAACAGATGAGTTTCAAAACAGCCTACTATTGTTTCCCCTTGGCTGTGCTGAAGTTGGTTGTGAAGGTGTTTCGCTGACCAAATGAGGAGGTGGTAGAGGAGGAAGCAGAGTAGGAGGACGAGGCAACAGGATGCAAAGAGAAACGTCCTGTAATCATCGGTGGAAGGACATGCGCCAAACTGCTATCCGCCTCAGGCCCAGCCGCCACTGCGTTTACCCAGTGTGCAGTTCTGGAGATATAACGTCCCTGCCCGTGCTTACTGGTCCATATATCGGTGGTTATGTGGACCTTGCCACAGATGGCATTGTGCAGTGCACACCTAATTTTGTCTGGCAATTGGTTGTGCAGGGTGGGAATGGCTCACCTGGAAAAGTGGTGGCAACTGGGAACCACGTACTGTGGGACAGCCACCGCCATAAGTTTTTTTAAGTCTCCGTCTCCACCAGATGGAATGACAGCATTTCAAAGGCCAGGAATTTTGAAATGCTGGCATTCAGGGCCAGCGATCACGGGTGAGTAGAGGGGTACTTCCTCTTTCTCTCCATTGTTTGGGAGATGGACAGCTGAACACTTCTATGGGACATTGTGGGGATGCTTGGTGACGGACGTGGTGGCGTTGCTGCCACATCCTCTGTTTGCGGGGTGGCAGGTTCCACTGTCACCCCAGAGGGGGAAGAAGAGGCTGAGACTGCAGCAGAAGAGGGACCAGGAGGAGCCTGAGATCTTTCGCAGTTTTTGAGATGTTTACTCCACTGGAGCTCATGCTCTGCATTTAGATGCCTGGTCATGCAGGTGGTGCTCAGGTTTAGAACATTTATGCCTCGCTTCAGGCTCTGATTGCACAGTGTGCAAACCACTTGCTTTTTGTCGTCAGCACATTGTCCGAAGAACTGCCACACCAGGGAACTCCTTGGAGCTGGCTTTGGTATGCTCAGTCCCTGGGTGCGGTGGGCAGTAGCAGGTGTACTGGCTAGGAGACGGCCACTCTGCTTTTGCACACTGCTCCCTCTTTTGCTGTAAGGCTGGTCCTGTGTGACCACCACCCCTTCCTCCAAACTGCACACGTCACTCGCATGACCTTGATTCCACCCACTCTTCACACCTGCCCTCCTTGCCAGTCTGCACAGTGCAGAAAGCCGCAGCAGTTGGCACCTGTGTTTTGTCATCATCAGAGATGTGCTGCGGTGGTCCTCCCATGTCCACATCCTGAAACATAAGTGGTTGGGCATCAGTGCACTCAATCTCTTTTACTTCTGGAGCAGGGCTATGTGGATGGCCCTCGGAAACCCTGCCAGCAGAGTCATCAAAAAACATAAGAGACTGCTGCATGACTTTGGGCTCAGATTGCTTGGCTGATTTGCAAGGGGGTGAGGTGAAAGACAGAGCCCATGGGCTGCAGGTGCCAATTCTGTGCTTTCAGCAGGGGACCGGGTGGGAGACAATGTGAAGGAACTGGAGGCACTGTCAGCCACCCAATCTGCTACTACCTCTACTTGTTCTGGCCTCACGATTTGTACACCGGTATTCGGACCTACAAAATAACGCTGAACGTTCTGTCGCCTACGTGCATCGGAGAAAGGTGTTTCATTTGGGTGTGTAGCTGGCACAGATCAACCTGCAACAGGAGCTCCACCAAGCCCACCAGCACCATGACCAAGGCCACGTCCCTTATTTGATGCTCTCCTCATTCTTTGAGGTCACTAACAGACAGATTAACTATATTATTTTCCCTGTCATGTATGCAGTGCGGGTGTACTTCACGCAATAAATGGGTTTATGACACACACTCAACAGACGGATTAACTATATCAATTTCCCTGTCATGTATGCAGTGCAGGTGTATTTCAAGCAATAAATGGGTATATGACGTGCACCTAACTAACAGACGGATTAACTATATTTTTTTCCCTGTCGCGTATGCAGTGCAGGTGTACTTCACGCAATAAATGGGTATATGACGTGCACCTAACTAACAGACGGATTAACTATATCAATTTTACTGTCACGTATGCAGTGCAGGTGTACTTCACGCAATAAATGGGTATATGACGTGCACCTAACTAACAGACCGATTAGCTATATTAATTTCCCTGTCACGTATGCAGTGCAGGTATACCTCACACAATTAATGGGTATATGACGTGCACCTAACTAACAGACGGATTAACTAGTATATTTGTCTGTCCGGGGTACAAAGTACAATGTTGCATTGCACCCACAAAAAAAATCGCTGTAGGTCACCCACAGAATTAACAGCCATATTTATGATTAGCTTTCTGTGTCAGTGGTGCAAAGATGGTGTATTGCACCCACAAAAAATTGCACTAGCACACTGTCCCTCACTTCAGCTGCCTGCTTTCTATCCCTTCACTACTAAGAGCTGATGGGCGGTGTGTTGGCATACATACATAATTCCTCTGGGCAGCCATCTTGTATGCTTCTGGCATATGTAAAAAACAGTGAACTCTCATCTTCCGGCCAGTATGATATAGATGGACACTTTTATTACCACTACTCTGTGAGGCCGGCTATAAAAGGTCATAAAGGCTATACCAGGCCCAGCTCATCCTGTCCTATAAGATAAAGATCAGCTAGCGGTCAAGCCTGGCTGGAGCGTGACGTCATTAATTTCCAGGTCTGGTTTGAGGAGAGCTAATAGCCCTTAATTAGCTCTGGGCATAAAACCAGTCCACTTTCATATTTCATTTATGAATCAACTTATGCCCTTTCTGACACCAGATCCAGGCTCTACAGAGTATTGTGGTTAATTGGGTATCAAATATGACCAGAGGATGTGATTCTGTAGCTGACCTATGGGTGGTAGAAGAACTACAGGTCCCAGCATTACCGTGTGTGGTCTGATTCTGTATGAAAATAAATAAGGATCGCAAATATGTATTCTGTGTAAAAAATATGCTGATGTATCAGGGAGATACGGGCTTAAGTATAATCCTCATTGTAGGAACTGAACTTTGATGGGGTCATAACACACTTGGAGGCCAATCCCTAGGCTTCACAGTCACTCTGCTGCCATTGGCTGACAGGAGTAAGTCTCACCCATAGGTGAGTTCATAAAAATCTGTGCACAAGGACAGAGGAGAGAGACCCATGGAACATCACCAGACACTTAATTCGACATTGACAGCATATCCCTGTATCAGAAGAACTTTGAGGGTCTCCCCTGATACATACTGAACGGGGTTTGCAAGGATTCAAAAAGGACATATGAACGACCATCTGAAACCCTCCAGAGAAACTAAGTATTCTTTCATCTTTTTTCCCTTTCATTTGAACTGTCGTGATTATTTATATTGTTATTATTATTCTGTAGATTTATAGTTATTTTCATTAGACTTGTATGCACTGCTTTTTACCTCTTATTAAAGATTATAAAATCTGAATGGCCAAGTCTTCCATATTCTAAGCTGCTGAACAACGTACCTTGCCTTTGAAGAGACGTTACCAGGTAGTTAGTTACATTGCATTTAGGAATTGTAGCTGGGGGTGATTGACTGCGGTTGGTCAGTAAGTGATATCCGGTTCATCCACTGATCTGTGTGATAGTGAATGACCCGGATAGTCGGCTCGTGGACCGGGAACCCATGTGGTGGCAGTTACCGAAGTGTAGTGGGGGGTGTTAGCCGAATGGTAATACCCCGGTCACGTGAGTTCTCTGTGTGTGCGCAGACTCCGTCACAGACCACTACGTCACAGCTGTGGGATCCGGAGCGATCGGATCCATAGTTTGTGACAGGCGATGCTACACGTGATCCAGCTTATATAGAGGCTGGGTCACATGATGCACCAGCCAATCACAGCCATGCCATTAGTAGACATGGCTGTGATGGCTTCTAAGGGCACACAGCTTAAAAGCTTGTTGATTGGCTGCCCTGCAGCCTTTCGACAAGCTTTATTAAATTCCCGAACACCGAACCCAAAAATCATAAAGTTTGGGTTTGCTCAACACTAGTGATGTACTTAGTGATTTGAGACCTTTCTATCTGCACCATTCACTACAGTAGCTCTTAGGAGTGAACTAGATAGGCTAGAGCCTTCACAACCCACACATATCAATGGGCATTGGGCGCTCATGACCCTGTTGCTGGTTCTAGCCTCAGAACCTCATTTTTATCCATTTTTCCTGCTTCCAACACTTGAAGATCTGACTGTTGATTTGCTCCTTCATAGGTCCCACACCTTGACAGTTGCCATTGTTAGGAGATAATGTTATTTACTTCACCTGGTTCAAAATTATGGCTGATCGGTGTAAATAGCTCCAGCGGTTCACAGCAGTATTGACAGCCTGAATTTTCTTTTCTCTAGACAACTTAACTGAAAATCAAAGACAGATAACATTTTTTGTGACCAAACTGAAAACCAGTGATACATTAGCTCAGTAAAACGAGGATAATTACAGTCATGATAATTCCCTACAGGGTTATAATGGAATGCTCCATTCTACCTACATACAGCTCTGTTATATAACATTATCATAAATGAACAGTGTTTAGGGACCTGGAAATAAATATATAGGTGATAGAGATGAGCGAATCGACTTCGGATAAAACATCCAAAGTCGATTCGCATAAAACTTTGTTCTAATACTGTACGGAGCAGGAGCTCTGTATAGTATTAGAATGTATTGGCTCTGATGAGCCGAAGAGAATAAAGGAGGAATTGTAAATTCAGGAACACCCTTTACTGTCACGGCCATGCCCATGACCGTGACTCCTTGACCGCATGCGGTTGCCTGCGGTTTTGTATGGGTATTCAACCATGGGTGAGGGCCGCTGGTGTGTGGCCTCACTTGTGGTTGCCGCAGGCAACTAGCGTGGTATTTTGCAGCCTGAGCGTCGCTAGGCAGCTTGCTGCCCTGGCATGCGGTCTCACCTGACTCCCTTTTTGTTAGGTGTGTGTGTTGTGTGCACGGTGTATTATGTTTTGTGTGCACTTCCCCTTATATGTGTGTTTTCCCTTCTGTGTGCTGGAAGGGTTAACTTCCTTCCCAGTGTGTGTGATGTCACTGGGTGTGGTTGACCGGTGGGTGTGGCTTTTTGGCCTATATAGCCAGAGTCTCTTGCAGGGTTCAGTAGGTTGCTTCAGCCCTGCTAGCTGGAGCAGCCTCCTGTGTATTTGATCTGCCTGTGAGAGCCACCACTGTGGTCATAAGTTTATGTTTAAGTTCAGTTTGTCTTTGTCTGTGTGATGTTCGGTCTATGTTTTCTGGTATATTTCTGTGCTGCCATGTATCTGGGTTCCGGTGTTTGGATGAGTTTGTGCTGACTTCAGTTTGTTATTTGTGGACTTCAGCTTTCCTGCACACGGATCCAGTCAGCAGGGATGTGGCAGGTGGCTGGAACTAGTGCAGCGCCTGCCATATACATTGGTTTGCTTTTATGTTCCCCTTTTCCCTACAGCTTGGCCATTGGGACTCCTGCTCCTCCCTGTCTTGGAGGAGTGGATTGTCCTACTCTGTTTCCTAGGTCAGGGCCGACTTGAGGGCTTGTAGGGACTATTAGGTTCCAGCGTATGAGCCCTCCTACCATCAAGGTCGGCTCATACTGACAGGAGACAGGGTCAGCGTTAGGGACGCAATAGGAGGTGACCTGCTCCCTAATGCTGTGGTCCTGGCCAAGCAGTAACCGGACATCCGTTGACATCACACGGCTGAGGATTTCCCCCATCCTCAGCCGTGACATTTACACACCCAGAGAGCATAGGACATTGTCGTTTGATGATAGAATTAGGCTACTTTCACACTAGCGTTCGATCGGATCCGTTCTGAACGGATCCGATCGTAATAATGCAGACGGAGGCTCCGTTCAGAACGGATCCGTCTGCATTATATTAGCAAAAAAAAGCTAAGTGTGAAAATAGCCTCGGACGGATCCGTCCAGACTTTCAATGTAAAGTCAATGGGGGACGGATCCGCTTGAAGATTGAGACATATTGTGGCATCTTCAAACGGATCCGTCCCAATTGACTTACATTGTAAGTCTGGACAGATCCGCACGCCTCCGCACGGCCAGGCGGACACCCGAAAGCTGCAAGCAGCGTTCAGCTGTCCGCCTGTCCGTGCGGAGGCGAGCGGAGCGGAGGCTGAACGCCGCCAGACTGATGCAGTCTGAGCGGATCCGCTCCATTCAGACTGCATCAGGGCTGGACGGCTGCGTTCGGGTCCGCTCGTGAGCCCCTTCAAACGGAGCTCACGAGCGGACACCCGAACGCTAGTGTGAAAGCAGCCTTAATGTGCAAATGTGCAAACTGTGCTCATTATAAGTAGAAATAAAAGGAATCCTGGATCTATCTATCTCATATCTACCTAATTATCATACCTGCCAACATTTAGAAGTTGGCTTGTTGGAGGGCCTTTTTTTCTGCCCCCCTTGACACATCACGCCTCTTTCAGATCCCATGTAGGGCTGTTTATGTGTTGGTATATTTAATCCAGTCACAACTGATGTTTCTCTGACTGGAGTAAGTCATTTTTTCTCCTTCCACATTCTCCTTACATGAACATGTGCCGGCCGTTCCGTGCATTGGGGACCACAAGTATAATATTTGTATGATTTGTATGATTGCCTCATAACCAGCATGTTATCAACAATATAATACTCTATAGGGGTATATGGGAAGGGGAGGGGGTATCATGCAGTAGCAGGCTTTGATTTTAGTAGATGTAATTTCTCACGTTTCCTGCAGAGGCGCTGCACGGAAAACAAACACTTAGCTGTTGTTCAGATCCAGTGTGTGTAGACAACACAGGACATAAATCACATGGCTTTTCTGTACAAGTCAATGGGGAAGAGAGAAAGAAAATATGGTGGTATAAACACTGTGCTATGCGATCCAGGTCTAAATACTAAGGTGGAGCAAGGTCAGTCACAGGATTGCAGCAAATAAGGGATTTTCTTCTCTCTTTTTTGGTAATATAGCTCAAGACATCATTATCATCTTCACAAGACATCATCATCATCTCATGACATCACCATCACAAGACATCACCATCACAAGACATTATCATCGCAAGACATCATCCTCGCAAGACATAGATATTAAGCTCTTATGAGTGGGGAGTAAAGGTCCTTTCTGTAGTTTGTTACCTCCAAGGGCGGGGGGGGGGGGGGTCCGTTCTCTAGATTGTAAGCTCTGTGGGGATTCGCTCTGGTAGACAAGCGGGTGCAGTGTAGAGGCAAATACACATTTGTAACTCAAAAACTGCAGTGTTTATTCACACTAATTGCAAATTCACAGTATGACAGTCCATTTTCAGTATTGGTGTTAGTTCACACCCAAACAGTTCATACAGAAAAAACATTCACCTTTGATCGTGGGTGTTTAATTCACACCCGGCTGAATGCTCAGCCTCAGAAAGTCCACCTGCAGGCTTTAGGTGGCCTGCTCGCCCGACACACGTCTTCAGCTTTCAGCAGAGTTTCACACAGCTCCAGCGTCAGAGAGGAGTAATCGACCCACCTTACACTGCTGGATATTTTTTATAGGCCTGTCAAAACCCGGCCTGGACTGTGGGGAGTAGTCACCCACCCAGCACTTTGAATACTAGGTGTCAAACAGCAACTGTTGCTGACACAGAAAACTAGCTCTTACTCCACCGAGGCCAGGAACCTCAGTGACACATACCTATCATCTAAAATGATTCCTTGAACCTTCTTACAGCTCTTAGGAGCAGGATGGTCTTTTCTGTAAGTTGTAAGCATCTATGAGCAGACAGGGTTCAGTTCAGTCCTTTATGTAGAGTGTAAGTTCCTGGGAGTAGGTGATCTCAGCAGCAGTGGACAGATGTGATCCAGCATGTTCTGTCTTGAATATACTTGATGTTTTATTGTATCAAATCAAAAGATGTCCTCAATCCAGGACGCGTTTCGGCAAGCATGCCTTTATCAACGGATAGCAATGGATAATTGATGTCTGAAAAATTATAAAAATAAATAACATGTCAAATATGCATGATCTCATAATCCCTATTAAGGTCCCTCTGGTGTAAAGTGTCCAGCATATGAATCCAATAATGTTACCTATTCAATTTCATTTTGAGCAGTGCAAACATGGGATAGCTCAATTGAGGTTCCAGGTATTGGAACAGGTTAAAAGACCTCGGAGAGGAGGAGACATGAAGAAACTGTTATTACGCAGAGAGGCTTATTGGATTCATATGCTGGACACTTTACACCCTAGGGGCCTTAATAGGGATTATGAGATCATGCATATTTGACATGTTATTTATATTTATTATTTTTCAGACATCAAATATCCATTGAGGGATCTCATAAACCTGCAAATATGGTCTGTAATAGTTATATGTATTTTGAAACATAGTTTGAGACATGAACCTTGTTTTTTCAGCTTCTGATATATGGATTAAAATTTTTGTTCATTTACTTACCCCTCCCACCACCTGTTGTGGGATTGGGAGGTGGTCATGACATCATAAGGGGAGGAGTTATCCTATTATATATATATATGGTTATTTTAGTATATCTGTATCCATCCGTTGATAAAGGCATGCTTGCCGAAACGCGTCCTGGATTGAGGACATCTTTTGATTTGATACATTAAAACAACAAGTATATTCAAGACACGACTGCTGGGATCTTTCATTGATTATACATGGAGATTACTTCCTATGCTGTGCGGCGTGCAAAGAGAGTGAGTGCCGGCTGATTTATTTTTCGAGTGATCCAGCGTGTTGTCTGATCGCCACATGTGGGGTCAGGAAGGAATAATTTTTTCCCCCTGAAACTCAGATCTCCGGGTTTTTTCCTCTGGATCACTGGGTTGTGGATCACTGGGTTGTGGTTCTTCTCTCAGGACCTTAGAGTGTTAAGTATTCTTTATGGACGCTCACTCTGCCTGCTGGACCTGAGAGAAGGACCACAACTCCCATAATTGTTTTGTAATACAATACAAGCCTTTGTCTTTAAAGGGCTTCTGTCACCCCACTAAAGTGATTTTTTTTTTTTTGGGCTAGTGAAATTAGTTATATTGCGATATATGACAATATAATTGTGTTACTTACTTTGATCCAGCAGTTTCTGCAAAAAACAAAGTTTTAATATATGTAAATTCGGTCTCTACCAGCAAGTAGGGCGGCTACTTGCTGGTAGCTGCTGCAGAAATCCGCCCCCTCGTCGTGTTGATTGACAGGGCCAGCCGGGATCTCCTCCTCCGGCCAGCCCTGTCGGCATTTCAAAAATCGCGCGCCTGTGTTGATTCGGTGCAGGCGCTCTGAGATGAGGAGGCTCGTCTCCTCAGCACTCCCTCAGTGCGCCTGCGCCGATGACGTCTTCTATTTCGGTGATGTCATCGGCGCAGGCGCACTGAGGGAGTTCTGAGGAGACGAGCCTCCTCATCTCAGAGCGCCTGCGCCGAATCAACACAGGCGCGCGATTTTTGAAATGCCGACAGGGCTGGCCGGAGGAGGAGATCCCGGCTGTCCCTGTCAATCAACACGACGAGGGAGCGGATTTCTGCAGCAGCTACCAGCAAGTAGCCGCCCTACTTGCTGGTAGAGACCGAATTTACATATATTAAAACTTAGTTTTTTGCAGAAACTGCTGGATCAAAGTAAGTAACACAATTATATTGTCATATATCGCAATATAACTAATTTCACTAGCCCAAAAAAAAAAAAAACACTTTAGTTGGGTGACAGAAGCCATTTAATGACTCCTCTGCTTACTGCTAATAAAAGGTGCAAAATCAATCGCATCTGTCTTGTGTCTTCTCTGCAGTCATTAAAATCACACTCGCCACCACCATAGCTAGCCCTCAGATATAAGGCTCTGTATCTGCAGCGTGCCCACCAGGCACATTGCATGCTGAAGAAAACATAGACAATGCAGTATACTGGATGGCTCAGTATGGAATCCAAGGCAGACTGGCCATAGACCCTACAGGGAAATTTACCGGTGGGCCAATGCCCAAGGGGCCTGCCCGAGCCCTCCTCACGGTCTCTGGCTACGCACACAATCATCTGAAGCACTTCAATAGACCTGAGAGCGATACCAAGCACAGTGTCACAGGTAATGGGATGGGGAAACCCCCAGATAACACACAGAAGGAAATAGACCAGAGTCTAGGTCTCAAAGCTAAGGTAGAGGGATGGAGACCTCCTAGGAATCCCTAGACCTCCTGACAATATGAGTAGACCTTGAAGGTGGAAATTCTCATACACCGGAACCTTAGCTCTGGAGATCTGGAAATCCCTAGTTGTGGTTGCAGGGAATGAGACTACTGGTTCCTTCCCAGATAAAGGAACCAGTGTCTACCTGAGGCCTAGAAAACAAAAAACACAAGTAAACAAGAAAATGAAAAGCAAAATGCACTTAGCTAAAAGAAGGAAGGAACATGAGATCCAAAAGAACAACACACCAGCTCAACCAACTCCAGTAGTCTCAGTACCAGAAATCTTTCCTCTTCCAGCATACAGGAAGTCTTAGTACCACAAAATGTCCCAAACTGCGGATGGAACCCATATACTCTGAAAAACAGCGACTTATCAGTGGACTTCTGCCTACTGTTATTTATGGCAAACTAAGCCAATGACAAAAATGAAGACCACTCCTCTTGATTCTCCGAGACAAACATCTCAAATACGTCTCCAGATTTTGGTTAATGCGTTCAGTCTGTCCATTCGACTGAGGATGAAAAGCCGAAGAGAAGGACAATTGGACCCCCAGACGAGTACAGAACGCCTTCCAGAATCTGGAAATAAACTGAGTCCCCTATCAGACACCACATCAGAGGGAATACCGTGTAGTTTCAGGATGTTTTTGACAAACACTTGTGCAAGAGTTTTAGCATTAGGTAGACCTGATAATGCTATAAAGTGCCACATCTTGCTGAAGCGATCAACAACCACCAAAATCACAGTTTTCGCTGAGGAATTAGGCAAATCTGTGATAAAATCCATGGACAAATGATTCCACGGTCAGGACGGGATAGACAAGGGAAGTAGAGATCCTGAAGTATGTGTCACCTTGGCACACGCACAAGTCTCCCAAGCTGACACAAAGCCCTCAATACATTTACGCAATCCTGGCCAGCAGAATCTCCAGGAAATTAGATCAACCATGGATCTGCTCCCAGGGTGTCTTGTAAGAACAGTACTGTGATGTTCTTGAAACACCTTGTGCCGTAGTTCCAAAGGAACAAACAACTTTCCTGATGGACAAGAATCAGGTGCATCTCCCTGGCCTTCCAGTACCTGTGCCTCAAGTTCAGGATAAAGGGTGGATACAACCACTCCATCAGCTAATATCAGGCCAGGATCCTCCGAATCACCCCCCCCCCCCAGGAAAGCTACGCGACAAAGTATCCGCTTTGACGTTCCTAACCCCAGGGCGAATGGTGACAACAAAATTAAATCTGGTTGAAAAACAACGACAATCTGGTCTGCTTTGGGCTCAGACGTTTAGCTGACTCCAGATAAGCCAGATTTTTGTGATCAATGAGTACCTGAATGGGATGAATCGCTCCTTCAAACAAATGACGACATTCCTCAAAAGCCAACTTAATGGCCAGCAACTCTCTATTACCAACATCATAATTTCTTTCAACAGTAGAGAGTTTTCTAGAGAAAAAAGCACATGGGCGCCATATGCTAGTAGGACCCTGCTACAAGACTGCTCCAACCCCTACCTCGGATGCGTCAATTTCCACAATGAATGGCTGTGACACATCAGGTTGCACCAGTATAGGAGCAGAAGCAAAACACTCCTTCACCGCTGAAAAGGCATGTAATGCCTCATCAGACCAGAAAGAGAAATCCGCACCTTTATTAGTCATATCTGTTAATGGTTTAACAACAGTCGAGTAATTCAAGATACATTTATGGTAGTAGTTGGTGAACCCCAAAAATCACATGAGTGCTTTCACTTTCAGATTTTCGGGTCGATCCCAGTCCAACACAGCATGGACTTTTTCCGGATCCATACGAAAACCCGAAGATGAGAGTAGGTAACCCAGGAATTGCACTTTCGGAACTGCAAATACACACTTCTCCAACTTAGCATACAATTTATTCTACCTTAGGGTCTGTAAGACCTGTCTCATGTGATCCTGATGCTTCTCCAAGTTGGGGTAATACATTAAAATATCATCCAGATACACCACCACAAACCTGCCTACCAGATGATGAAAGATACCATTGATGTAATGTTGAAAAATAGCAGGAGCTTTGGTCAACCCAAAAGGCTAGACCAAATTCTCAATATGACCTTCAGGGGTATTAAAGGGCATCTTCCATTTGTCCCCCTTCTTGATCTTACCAGATTATATGCCCCCCTCAAATCCAACTTAGAGAACACCTTGAGACCGACAATCTGATTGAACAAATCAGATCAAAGGAAGGCGATAGGGATCATGGACAGTAATGCGATTAAGCTCACGGAAGTCCAAACATGCCTAAGAGTTCTGTCCTTTTTTTTTTTTTTTTACAAATGAGAACCCTGCAGCCACTGGTGATTTGGATGGTCTAATATGATCTTTAGCCAAGCTCTCGGCTCATTCTTTCTTTCAGGTTCAGAAAGATTATACAACCAAGACTTGGGCAATCTAGCTCCGGGAATAAGGTTGACGGGGCAATCATACTCCCAATGTGGAGGTAACTCCTGGTCTTCACTTTCAGCGAATACATCAGAAAAATCTGAAATAAAAGAAGGTACTATTTTAGTGGTTACAACAGAAAGTGTTGTCTATGCAAAAGTCACTTCAATCAAGAATCTGTCTTGCTTGCCAAATGATGGTAGGGTTATGTTTGGATAACCATGGTAAACCTAGCACCAGAGAAGCAGGCAGACCCTCCAGCACAAAACATGAAATGGATTCTTGATGAGAATCTCCCACTGTTTGTGACAAATACTTTTGTGAGAGTGGAGCGGAATCAATGGCAATATTTCTGTCTAATGTGCTTGTTGTCAAACCATGCATACGGATGAATTGTCTATCCACTAGGTTAACCCTTGCCCCACTGTCAATAAATACTTAAATTCCAACAATTTTGGAGTCTAGCGCCACCTTCGCAGGCATGCAAAATCAGGTACTACTGGTAAATGACAAAAGTACTGTGACGGACCCCCAGTACTCAGGAAGAGATGTCCACCTCTGTATTCTTCCTTACTCAGGAGATATTGCAAACCACTGATCTGTAGCTCACAGTTTCCCCAGTCACTGGTCGAGACTCAGTGTTGAAATAAAGTCTGCTTTATTGAGCAACTGCACAAACTTGAAAGTGATCAGATGAAACTGTAATCCCATCACATCCCCCTTCCCCTCCCCAGACATTCTTACTGCACCACACCATAGGGGTCCACCTGCTTAAATAGCTCCAGACAGCCCTAGCAGGATCCTGGCCAAAATGTTATTGTTCTGAGCTCTTTCAGAGTACAATGGGAGATAACAAAGGGGGGGGGGGGGGGGTGCTGACAGTCTTTTGATAACAAGTTAAGTTACACAGTATAACATAATTACACATATCCAACACCAATACACATTTAACTCAAACCGATGACCATGTCATCACAAGTACATTCTCAGATTCCCCACCCACACCATCAAGAGTGAGAAGACATTATTTTTTTTCCCTTTTTCACATTGACGTTTAACATAAGGACATACAGTGAATATAAAAAGTCAACACACCCCTATTAAATGTCAGGTTTCTGTGGGGTAAGAAAAAAGACAAAGATAAATCATTTCAGAACCTTTTTCACCTTTAATGTGACCTATAAACTGTACCACTCAATTGAAAAACAAACTGAAATCTTTCAGGTGGAGGGAAGAAAACAAAATAAACTAAAATAATGTGGTTCCATAACTGGGGATGTAGCTGTGTTCAGAGCAATCACATTCAATATCATGTTAAATAGGAGTCGTCATACACCTGCCGTCATTTAAACTGCCTCTGATTAACCCCAAATAAAGTTCAGCTGCTCTAGTTTGTCTTTCCTGAAATTTTCTTAGTCACATCCCACAGCAAAAGCCATGGTCCACAGAGAGCTTCCAAAGCTTCAGAGGGATCTCATTGTTAAAATGTATCAGTCAGGAGAAGGGTACAAAAGAATTTCCAAGGCATTAGATATACCATGGAACACAGTGAAGTCATCAAGTGGAGAAATTATGGCAACAGTGACCAACAACTTGACGTCCCTCCAAAATTAATGAAAAGACGAAAAGAAAACTGGTCTGGGAGGCTACCAAGAGGCCTACAGCAACATTAAAGGAGCTGCAGGAATATCTGGCAAGTACTAGCTGTGTGGTACATGTGACAATCTCCCGTATTCTTCATATGTCTGGGCTATGGGGTAGAGTGGCAAGACGAAAGCCTTTTCTTACGAAGAAAAACATCCAAGCCAGGCTACATTTTGCAAAAACACATCTGAATTCTCCCAAAAGCATGTGGGGAAAGGTGTTATGGTCTGATGAAACCAAGGTTGAACTTTTTGGCCATAATTCCAAAAGATATGTTTGGTGTAAAAACAACACTGCACATAACCAAAAGAACACCATACCCACAGTGAAGCATGGTGGTGGCAGCATCATGCTTTGGGGCTGTTTTTCTTCAGCTGGAACTGGGGCCTTAGCTAAGCTAGAGGGAATTATGAACAGTTCCAAATACCAGTCAATAGTGGCATAAAACCTTCAGGCTTCTGCTAGAAAGCTGAACATGAAGAGGAACTTCATCTTTCAGCATGACAACAACCCAAAGCATACATCCAAATCAACAAAGGAATGGCTTCACTAGAAAGTTTTGCAATGGCCCAGCCAGAGCCCAGACCTAAATCCGATTGAAAATCTGTGGGGTGATCTGAAGAGGGCTGTGTACAGGAGATGCCCTTGCAATCTGACAGATTTAGAGTGTTTTTGCAAAGAAGAGTGGGCAAATCTTGCCAAGTCAAAATATGCCATGCTGATAGATTCATACCCAAAAAGACTGAGTGCTGTAATAAAATCAAAAGGCACTTCAACAAAGTATTAGTTTAACCCCTTAAGGACCGGGCTCATTTTCACCTTAAGGACTAGGCAATTGTTTGCAAATCTGACCAGTGTCACTTTATGTGGGGACTGGTGATAACTTTAAAACGCTTTGACTTATCCAAGCCATTCTGAGACAGGTTTTTCATCACATATTGAACTTCATGACACTGGTAAAACGGAGTAAAAAAAATAATCATTTTTATTTATAAAAAAAATACAAATTTTACCAAAAATTTGCAAATATTTGCAAATTTCCAAGTTACAATTTCTCTACTTCTGTAATACATAGTAAATCCTACAAAAATTGTTATTACTTTACGTTCCCCATATGTCTACTTCATGTTTGGATAATTTTGGGAATGACATTAAATTTTTCAGGGCTGTTACAAGGCTTATAAGTTTAGAAGCAAATCTTGAATTTTTTCAGAAATTTTCAAAAACACACTTTTTAAGGACCAGTTTAGGTCTGAAGTCACTTTGTGAGGCTTACATTATAGAACCCACCCAAAAAGGACCCCATTCTAGAAACTAAACCCCTCAAGGTATTCAAAACTGATACAAATATCGTAAAAAAAATTGAAATTCTGAAATTTCATCTCCATTTGCCATAAACTGTTGAGGAACACCTAAATAGTTAATAAAGTTTGTAAAATCCATTTTGAATACCTTGAGGGGTGTAGTTTCTTAGATGGAGTTGTACTTTTATGAAGTTTCTACTCTAGGGGTGCATCAGGGATTCTTCAAATGGGACATGGTGCCCAAAAAAAAAAGGCCATCAAAATCTGCCTTCCAGAAACCATACGGCATTCCTTTCCTTCTGCGCCCTGCCATTTGGTCATACAGCAGTTTACAACCACATATGGGGTGTTTCTGTAAACTGCAGAAACAGGGTAATAAATATAAATGTTTGGCTGTTAACCCTTGGTTTGTTACTGGAAAAAAAGGATTAAAATGGAAAATGTGCCAAAAAATAGCTACAGTATTTTGGCACCGTTTTTATTTAATTTTTTTGATCGTGTTCATCTGAAGGGTTAGGTCATGTTTTTTTTTTTATAGAGCAGATTCTTACGGATGCAGCGATACCTAATATGTCAACTTTTTAAAAATGTATTTAGGTTTTACACTATATTATCCTTTTATAAACAAAAAAAAAACATTTTAGTATCTCTATAGTCTGAGTCAGTTTGTTAAAAGTTTTTAGCCGATTATCTTAGGTAGGGGCTCATTTTTTGCGGGATGAGAGGACGGTTTTATTGGCACTATTTTGGGGGGAATATGACTTTTTGGTCACGTGCTATTACACTTTTTGTGATGTAAGGTGACAAAAAATATTTTTATTTTATTTATTTGACCGTGTTCATCTGAGGGGTTAGGTCATAGGGTATTTTTATAGAGCAGATTCTTACGGACATGGCGATACCTAATATGTCAACTTTTTTTTTTTATTTTAGTTTCACAAAATAATATTTTTTTAAAACAATTTTGTTTTGTTTTAGTGTCTCAAGTCTGAGAACCATAGTTTTTTTTCGATTGTCAGTGGCTAAATGGAATTAAAATTGGGTAAGGGGATTATAAGTTTAGTTCTCCATGGAAGTATGGTACTCCCTGAGGCAACCGTCAATGCAGAGGCTCGGATGATCGGGGCACGTGTCACACTGAGTGGTGGTGTCCTTCCGTATCCCCTTCCTGTTACACACTCCGCACTTTTTTGGGAACCGTCCCATCTTTTCAGTATGGGGGACCACACCTGGAAAGTGTTGGCCAGGGATGATCCGGGCGCCTCCAGTTCCAGAGGTACTGCGGCCTGCTCTTTCCCGGTCAGAAAAGAACAGGGCCTCATAGAACTGGAGGAATTTCCCTGTGTTGCTAGCGCTTTGGAACAGCACAAAAGAGTTGTACAAGGCAACCTGTACCAAGTAGACCACAACTTTTTTGTACCATGCCCGGGTTTTGCGCATGGCATTATATTGCTTGAGGACTTGATCAGAGAGATCATCTCCTCCCATATACCGATTGTAGTTGACGATACAATTGGGCTTGAGGACCGTTGCCACAATACCTCGCACAGGGACAGGGGTGATGCCTTTACCGTGAATTGTGGACAGTACAAGGACATCCCTGTTGTCCTTATATCTGACCAGCAAAAGGTTTTAGGATCGCTGACCAATCAGAAGCAATCCTGAAAGTGATTTGAGCAGGCACCTTATTCTGATCACCGCCCGCCACGGTGTCCTTAAGTACCAGGACTTCAGGGCATACCTGTACGCCATGTGTCCTTAAGAGGTTAAGGGTGTGCACACTTATGCAACCATATTATTTTATTTTTATATTTTTTCTTCCCTCTACCTAAAAGATTTCAGTTTGTTTTTGAATTGAGTTGTACAGTTTATAGGTCACATTAAAGGAGGAAAAAGTTCTGAAATGATTTATTTTTATTATTTTTTTTACATCACAGAAACCTGACAGGTGTGTATGGACTTTTTATATCCACTGTATGCAGAGTCTTTTCTTAACCCTAACATTTTTATTACCAGGTCCAGGAGTGACTTCCCCCAATTGCATTGGCTCATCATCATACATAAGCTCAAGTGCCTCTCTACCCAAAATGTCAGAAGGGGCTCCCTCCCCATATGATAGTGCGTCCCGAGCAAGAGGAACCTTAGATCTTTCCCTCAGGCGTCTATCAATACGTACAGCCAGAGACATGGCTGCCTCCAATGACTCTGGATATTCGTGAAATGCCAATGCGTCCTTCAGGTTCTCGGATAACCCTTGACAGAATTGACTACAGAGGGCTGGGTCATTCCACTCAGTATCAGTTGCCCATCTCCTAAATTCGGAGCAATAGGACTCAGTAGAATGATCTCCCTGCCGTAAACCACACAACTTAGTCTCAGCCAGGGAGACCCGATCTGGGTCAACGTAGATAAGTCCAAGAGCTCTGAAAAATTAATCTACCGACTGGAGGGATTGTGATCCGGTCGGCAAAGAAAAAGCCCAAGACTGAGCGTTACCTTTCAGTAATGAAATAATAATCCCCACTCTTTGACTCTTGTCCCCAGAAAAGTTAGGACGTAGTCTAAAATATAGTTTGCACGACACCCCTGAACCAAACAAAGTTGTCACTTACCCCCCAAAACCTATCCGGGAGAGTGACCTTAAGTTCCGGTCAGGCCTGGTTCCCGCTGCTGGAAGCCACCACCTGTGGTCTCAGAAACTGCGAGACGACCGTGGGGAGGTCAGCCACCTCCAAAGACAGTTCATGCATACGATCGATCAGTGCAGAAACAGTATCCATCGCTGCACTGACACTAACAAAATTATGTTTTTTTTTGGCGGTTGATAATGTCAAAAAATAATGGGGAAGCGAAAACACCAGATAACACACGGAAGGAAATAGATCGGAGTCTAGGCCTTAAAGCTAAGGGAGAGGGATGGTGACCTCCTAGAAATCCCTAGACCTCTCCCTGACTCCTGACAATATGAGAAGACCCTAAAGGTGGAAATACTCATACACTAGAACCTTAGCCCTAGAGACCCTGGAAATCCCTAGGAGTGGTGGCAGGAAATGAGACTACTGGTTCCTTCCCAGATGAAAGAACCAGCGTCTCCCTGAGGCCTAGAAAACAAAAAACACAAGCGAACAAGAAAATGTAAACATAATGCACTTAGCGAAAAGAAGAATGGAGGAGCAGGAGATCCAAAGGAACAACACACCAGCTCAACCAACTCCAGCAGGAAATATCAACCGCATGGTAAGCAGTGTGAGTCATAACTAAATAGAGCCTTATTAATGATCACAAGCTGCACCTGACAAGAGGCGTGGTCATTACCAAACAACACTGCAAGGAGAAAACAGAGAGACTGTCTTATACAGATACCCTCATGTGCCGCCAGTCTCTCAGATCTTCTCACCTCTGTCATGGGAGGGACCGTGACATACAGCCACTACACAATGTATGGCACAGAGAAGGCCACGGTGCCTTCTCAAACAGTTGATCAACAGGGGTCCCAGTTGTCAAACCCCCACTGACCAGATACTGATGACCTGATGCTACAAATAGGTTATCAGTATCAAATTCCCAGAAATCCACTTTTATTCCACTGTATCACCATCCTTAATATGGTGATAGCGCAGTATTTTATGCTACACTGTCTTATTTGGTTTTGCTAGGGTGATAGTTTGTGCAGTACTACAGTATTGCTGTCCTCATCTACTTCTGTTGCCCTGCCTTCTGTTATTTTGGACTCAGCTACAATTTGTGGCCACTTTTAGGTTTCTTTCCAGGGCCACTTTTAGTTCCCAATCAGTCACTTTATGGAATAGTGCACACTGCTGCATTAATTTAAGCAGAGAGAAATCGGAAACAAAAAGCAGCAAAATGACCTAGGCCAAAAGAAGAGCGTTTTAGTTTCCATTTCTATAATGGGGGTCTATGTGTAATTGATCGTATGTTCCTGGAGCATCACACATGAACACACAGAACAAGAGATTTATTAGGATGGCATGTCTTACCTCAGTCTTAAAGAGGACCTGTAACTAGTGATAGACGAACATCCGCCGGGACAGTATGCGAACTCGCGTTCACAATCAAATGTTCGCAGACCGCGCGTTTGCGGTGGGCCCCATTGTCTTTAATGGCAGGCGAACCTTAAAAACCTTCAGGTTATATTTGCAGCCACCAAATATTTACTAGAAGTGCACACATAGTCCCAGAACATAGACAGTGGCATTAGAAACAGAGGAACATTAGGCGGTCACTGGCTAAAAATTTTACTGTGGGCCAGTACAGGCCCCAAAAATTAAGCATTCACCTGACAGAAAAAAACTTGTGATGATGTGGCTGGAGGTACATTAGGCGGTCACTGGATAAAAATTGTACTATAGGCCAGTACAGGCCCCAAAGATTTGTCATTCACCTGACAGAAAATAACTTGTGATGATGTGGCTGGAGGTACATTAGGCGGTCACTGGATAAAAATTGTACTATAGGCCAGTACAGGCCCCAAAAATTAGGCATTCACCTGACAGAAAAGAGCTTGTAATTATGTGGCTGGAGGTACATTAGGCAGTCACTGGATAAAATGTTTACTGTAGGCCACTGGAGTACAGGCCCCAAAAATTAGGCATTCATCTTACAAAAAAGAACTTGTGATTATGTGGCTAGAGGTAGATTAGGCAGTCACTGGATAAAAATTGTACTGGAGGCTGTCACGAACTATGGATCCGACCGCTCCGGATCCCACAGCTCTGACGTAGTGGTCTGTGACGGAGTCTGCGCACACACAGAGACCTCGCGCGACCGGGGTATTACCATTCGGCTAACACCCCCCACTACACTTCGGTAACTGCCACCACGTGGGTTCCCGGTCCACGAGCCGACTATCCGGGTAATTCACTATCACACAGATCAGTGGATGATCCGGATATCACTTACTGACCAACCGCAGTCAATCACCCCCAGCTACAATTCCTAAATGCAATGTAACTAACTACCTGGTAACGTCTCTTCAGAGGCAAGGTCCGTTGTTCAGCAGCTTAGAATATGGAAGACTTGGCTATTTAGATTTTATAATCTTTAATAAGCGGTAAAAAGCAGTGCAGACAAGTCTAATGAAAATGACTATAAATCTACAGAATAATAATAACAATATAAATAATCACGACAGTTCAAATGAAAGGGAAAAAAGATGAAAGAATACTTAGTTTCTATGGAGGGTTTCAGATGGTCGTTCATATGTCCTTTTTGAATCCTTGCAAACCCCTTTTCAGTATGTATCAGGGGAGACCCTCAAAGTTCTTCTGATACAGGGATATGCCGTCAATGTCCAATTAAGTGTCTGGTGATGTTCCATGGGTCTCTCTCCTCTGTCCTTGTGCATGGATTTTTATGAACTCTCCCATGGGCAGGAGACTTACTCCTGTCAGCCAATGGCAGCAGAGTGACTGTGAATCCTAGGGCCTCCAAGTGTTTTATGACCCCATCAAAGTTCAGTTCCTACAATGAGGATTATACTTAAGCCCGTATCTCCCTGATACATCGGCATATTTTTATACAGAATACATATTTGCGATCCTTATTTATTTACCTACAGAATGAGACCACACACGGTAATGCTGGGACCTGTAGTTCTTCTACCACCCATAGGTCAGCTAAGGAATCACATCCTCTAGTCATATTTGATACCCAATTAACCACAATACTCTGTAGAGCCTGGATCTGGTGTCAGAAAGGGCATAAGTTGATTCCTAAATGAAATATGAAAGTGGACTGGTTTTATGCCCAGAGCTAATTAAGGGCTATTAGCTCTCCTCAAACCAGACCTGGAAATTAATGACGTCACGCTCCAGCCAGGCTTGACAGCGAGCTGATCTTATCTTATAGGATGAGCTGGGCCTGGTATAGCCTTTATGACCTTTTATTGCTGACCTTACAGAGTAGTGGTAATAAAAGTGTCCATCTATATCATAGGCGACCCAGGCTTCAGAAAGATGAGAGTTCACAGCTTTTTACATAGGCCAGAAGCATATAAGATGGCTACCCAGAGGAATTATGTATGTATGCCGGCACACCTCCCTCTTTTAAAAGGTTGCCTGGGGAAATGGCCACAAGCCTATTCCCCAGCAACCCAGCCGTCTCCGGACGATTCTCCCTGCCGCGACAACCCGTCGGCATTTCCATGTAAACTACCTTTTCTGTGCTGCACGGTGAAGTTGTACTGCTGCAAAATCAGGCTCCATCTCAGCAGTTTCGCATTGTCTCCTGCGAGACGTGCCAACCAGCTGAGGGGATTGTGATCAGTGATCACTGTGAAATTGCGTCCATACAGGTAGTGTTGTAGCTTTTGCAGGGACCACACAATAGCTAAACACTCCTTCTCTATTGTGGAGTAGCTGGTCTCCCTGGCCAGTAACTTACGGCTCAGGTATAGTACAGGATGCTCCTCCCCGGCCTGGTTCACCTGACTCAGGACTGCACCCAGACCAAAGGCGGAAGCATCCGTGTGGACCACAAACTTCCGAGTGAAATCTGGGGCCTGAAGCACAGGAGCACTGGCTAGTGCATCCTTCAGGGCCTGGAAGCCTTGCTCGCATTCCGGCGTCCATGACACCATCCTGGGCAGCTTCTTCTTGGTCAAGTCTGTCAGAGGCTTGGCCAGGGCGCTATAGTTCGGGATGAACTTCCTATAGTACCCGGCCGTTCCCAAGAAAGACATGACCTGCTTCTTGGTGAGAGGTGTTGGCCATCTCGTAATGGCTTTCACCTTCTCTATTTCAGGCCTCAGTGTGCCTCCTCCTACTCTGTGGCCTAAGTAAGTGACCTCATTCATGCCCAGCTGGCACTTGCTAGGCTTAACAGTTAGTCCAGCCGCAGCAAGTTTGTCCAGTACTTGCGACAGGTGCACCAGATGCTCCTTCCACGTGGGGCTATACACGGCAATGTCGTCTAAATAGGCGACAGCACATTCTTCTAGTCCTTCCAGCAAGTCATTCACAAGCCTTTGAAAGGTGGCTGGCGCATTCTTCATCCCAAACGGCATTACAGTAAATTCGTATAAGCCGAAAGGGGTGATGAAGGCCGACTTCTCCTGAGCCTCCGAGGTCAGGGGAATCTGCCAATACCCCCTGCTCAGGTCCATGATTGTCAGGTAGCTGGCTCCTGCCAACTTATCTAACAGTTCATCAATCCTGGGCATGGGGTAAGCATCCGAGGTTGTGATGGCATTCAGTTTCCGATAATCCACACAGAACCTGGTTGTCTGATCTTTCTTCGGGACCAGAACCACCGGTGAGGCCCAAACGCTGTGGGATTTCTGAATGACCCCGAGCTGCTTCATCTCCTCGATCTCCCTCCTGAGGTCTGCCTGGACCTCCATTGAGACACGGTAGGCGGACTGCTTTGTGGGAGCATGTGTACCTGTGTCCACATGATGGACTGCAAGGTGAGTTCTCCCGGGTTTCCCTGTAAAAGTGTCACGGTGAGCCGTCAACACTTCCAAGAGCTGAGATCTCTGCTGGGACGAGAGTTGAGGGTTGAGGGTTAAGTCCACCTCCAACTCTCGAGTGTCAGCTAGCAGATCTAGTAGGGGGTCGGCCTCCTCCCTTTCGGGCAGGCTGCAAACCGGCATAACATGTGGCGTTCTCTCGTGATGCTCCTTGAGCATGTTGACATGAAACGTCTTTTGTCTCCTACCTCCCTCTCCAAGGCCCACCACATAATTTACCTTACTCAGACATTTGACAATGGGGTACGGCCCTTCCCATGCAGCTTGCAGTTTGTTTTGCCGCATTGGCAGCAGGACATAGACCTTCTGCCCCTCCTGGTAGGTTCTCTCTCGGGCAGTGCGGTTATGCCACTGCTTCTGTTTGCTTTGGGCCTGCACCATATTCTCCTGTACCAGACCTACCAGCGACTCCATTTTGTCTCGGAACCTGAGGACATAGTCTACTACAGAGACTTCAGTTCCGGCAACCTTGCCTTCCCAAGACTCTCTGATTAGGTCTAGGGGACCTCTTACTCGTCGACCATACAGGAGTTCGAAGGGGCGAAAACCCGGTTGACTCCTGGGGAACCTTTCTGTAGGCAAATAGCAGGTGAGGTAGATATCGTTCCCAGTCCTTCCCTTGCGCCTCCACAAACGTCTTCAGCATCTGCTTCAACGTCCTGTTGAAGCGCTCACAGAGGCCGTTTGTTTGTGGGTGGTAAGGGCTGGCTACGATATGGTCCACCTGTATTTTCCTACAGAGCCCCTGCATTAGTTCAGACATGAACTGAGGTCCTTGGTCGCTGAGAAGCTCAGCTGGGAACCCCACTCTCGTGAAGATCCCCAGCAGGGCGTCTGCAACCTTGTCCGCCCTAATGGAGGATAACGCCACTGCTTCCGGGTAGCGCGTCGCGTAATCCACCAGGGTTAATATGAACCGTTTACCCGAACTGCTGGGGATGGCCAGGGGACCAATGATGTCCACGGCCACCCTCCTGAAGGGTTCATCAATTATTGGTAAGGGATTCAATGGAGCTCGGTGACGGTCTCCTGCTTTGCCAACTCGCTGACAGGTGTCGCAGGACCTGCAGTACTTGGCGACATCTGCCCCGAGGCCAGGCCAGAAAAAATTCTGCATCACCCAGGACTTTGTTTTGGTTATTCCCAGGTGACCAGCTAAGGGGATTGTCACAACCAGACAGCTGAGAAGCTCTGACAGAGGCCTTTCAGAACCTCCTCCTTGAATTTCTATGTTGTGGTATTCAGCTCCTCCTCTCGTCAGCCTCTCTCAGCTGTCATGTGTTAATTGCTTCCCTTTAAATTCTTCCCCAGAAGGCTTTTCTGAGCGGCTTATATTACTTCCTGGAGTGTGTGTGCACGCTGATCTGTCCTCCTGTTTGCTTCAAAGCTAAGTGTACCTTTATCTGTTAATATCTGTTTGCTGGATCCCAGGTGACCCTGACCCCCTCCGTATCTTGTGTAGGGAGCCGGTGGTCGTGTCCCCTCACTATTGTAGGGTGCTCAGGGCTTTATAGTCAAGGTTCGTGGATATGCAAACCTCCACCATTCGGATCTTTGCATAGGCTGAGCAGCCAGGGAAAGTGCCAGGTCTTCTGCAGGGGTCTCCCTTGGTTCCTTAGTTTTTGGATCCAGCGAGTCGTTTATACTTGTTGCTTTGCCTTATTTCCTGTACACCGTCCATGACATTATAAGCCGCCATAACCGTCTCAAGCATGGATCCGGTTTCACTTTTGGCTGAACGCCTTCAGGGTCTTTCATTGGAGGTAGCTGATCTCCACAGGACTTTTTCTCAGCTTCAAGTGACCGGTTCAGCTGGCGTTCATGGAGTTTGCTCTGAGCCTAAGATCTCGCTCCCGGATACGTTCTCCGGGGGTAGTGAGAATTTTGTGCGTTTTAGAGAGGCTTGCAAACTCCATTTTCGCCTTCTTCCCCATTCTTCTGGTGATGAGGAACGGAGGGTGGGGATCATTATATCGCTGCTCAGGGGTAACGCTCAGTCCTGGGCCTTTTCGCTGCCGGAGGGGGCACGGCCCCTCCGTTCAGTGGACGAATTCTTTTTAGCCCTGGGTCAGATATATGATGATCCGGATCGTATTGCTCTGGCGGAGTCTAGATTACGTCTCCTATGCCAGGGTAAACAATCCGCAGAAATATACTGCTCAGAATTTCGGAGATGGGCAGCTGATACTGGTTGGAATGATGCTGCACTCCGAAGTCAATTTTGCCATGGTCTTTCAGAGGGATTGAAAGATGCATTCGCCTTTCATGAAAGGCCTATTTCTTTGGACTCTGCTATGTCTCAGGCCGTTCGTATTGACAGGCGTCTTAGAGAGAGAGGAGAGATCTCTCCTTCCTGTCATACTCGGTCCCAGGACTGTGCAGCGGTCCCATTCTCTGCGCAGGGGTCTCAGTCGCTGTCAGCCCCTTCTGAGCAGGAGCCCATGCAGCTGGGGTTGATTGCTTCTGACAATAGAAGATTCAGCCCGCATGGGAGGGTTTGTTTTTGTTGTGGAGGTATTAATCATTTGGCAAATATTTGTCCCTCTAGGAGATTCAGGCAGTTCTCTGGGTATAATAAAGAAACAAAGAGGAAAAAATCCTTGAAAAATGTTCCGTCTGTTACTATTGGCAGGGTTGAGGCGGAGATTGAAGGTTTTCCGTTTGCTTGTAGTTCCCGTTTTGTCCTGCCGGCTAGGGTGGCGCTAGAGAGCAAGAACATTTTTTGTGAGATTTTTGTGGATAGTGGAGCAGCGGTCAATCTCATTGATAATCACTTTGCGATAACTCATGGTTTCCAGGTGTGCACTTTGGGAAGGGATATTCCTGTGTTTGCTATCGATTCCGCTCCACTTTCTCAGAAGTCATTAAAGGGCATAGTTCACAATATCCGTTTAATTGTGAGTGATGCTCATGTTGAGGATGTGTCATGTTTCGTCCTTAGCGGTTTGCCGACTCCTCTAGTGTTGGGGCTACCCTGGCTCACTAAACATAACCCCACCATTGATTGGCAAGCGAGGCAAATAAATGGTTGGAGTGACTTTTGCAGAGAGAATTGCCTCATGACATCTGTTTCTGAGGTTGCTACTAAGACTGTACCATCTTTTCTCTCTGAATTTTCGGATGTCTTCTCTGAGAGTGGAGTTCAGGATTTGCCCCCGCACAGGGAGTACGATTGCCCTATTAATCTCATCCCAGACGCCAAGCTGCCTAAATCTCGTTTATACAATCTTTCCCAACCTGAGAGGATCGCTATGCGTGCTTATATCTCTGAGAGTCTGAGAAAGGGACACATACGACCCTCAAAGTCACCTGTTGCCGCTGGTTTTTTCTTTGTTAAGAAAAAAGATGGTTCTTTAAGACCTTGTCTGGATTTCAGGGAGCTGAACAATATCACAATTCGTGACCCTTATCCGCTTCCTCTGATCCCGGACCTATTTAACCAGGTTGTTGGGGCTAAAGTCTTTTCCAAATTAGATTTAAGAGGGGCATACAACCTGGTCAGGGTCAGAGAAGGGGACGAATGGAAGACGGCCTTCAATACCCCTGAGGGCCATTTTGAGAATTTGGTTATGCCTTTTGGTTTGATGAATGCCCCAGCCGTTTTTCAGCATTTCGTGAACAGCATTTTTTATCATTTGATGGGAAAATTTGTATTGGTGTATTTGGATGACATTTTGATTTTTTCTCCCGATTTCAAAACTCATAAGGAACATTTACGTCAGGTCTTGCTCATCCTGCGGGAGAATAAATTATATGCGAAACTGGAAAAATGTGTGTTTGCGGTTCCAGAGATTCAATTTCTGGGGTTTCTTCTCTCCGCTTCTGGTTTTCGCATGGACCCCGAGAAGGTCCGCGCTGTGCTTGAGTGGGAGCTTCCTGAGAATCAAAAGGCGCTGATGCGTTTTTTGGGCTTTGCCAATTATTACAGGAAGTTCATTTTGAATTATTCTTCTATTGTTAAACCACTCACTGATATGACCAGAAAGGGGGTAGATTTTTCTTCTTGGTCAGTAGAGGCGCGTAAGGCTTTTTCTGATATCAAGGAGAGTTTTGCTTCCGCTCCCATCTTGGTGCAACCCGATGTTTCGTTACCCTTCATAGTTGAGGTTGATGCTTCTGAGGTGGGTGTGGGGGCGGTCTTGTCTCAGGGTTCCTCTCCTGCCAATTGGCGACCGTGTGCCTTTTTCTCAAGAAAACTTTCCTCCGCAGAGAGAAATTACGATGTGGGAGATAGGGAATTGTTGGCCATCAAGTTGGCTTTTGAGGAATGGCGCCATTGGCTAGAGGGAGCCAGACACCCTATTACCGTATTTACTGACCATAAAAATCTGGCCTACTTGGAGTCAGCCAAGCGTCTGAACCCGAGACAGGCCAGATGGTCGTTGTTCTTTTCTAGGTTTAATTTTGTTGTCACGTTCCGCCCTGGAGTTAAGAATGTGAAGGCAGATGCCCTGTCACGTTGTTTTCCGGGAGGCGGGAATTTTGAAGACCCGGGTCCCATTTTGGCTGAAGGTGTGGTGGTCTCTGCTCTTTTTCCTGAATTGGAGGCAGAGGTGCAGGCAGCCCAGTCAGAGGCTCCTGATCTTTGTCCTCCTGGGAGGTTGTTTGTGCCTCTCGCTTTAAGACACAATATTTTTTAAAGAACACCACGATACGGTCCTTGCTGGGCACCCGGGGGTAAGAGCCACACTGGATCTCATCGCTCGGAGATTCTGGTGGCCTGCGCTTCGTAAGTCGGTTGAGGGTTTTGTGGCAGCCTGCGAGACTTGCGCTCGTGCCAAAGTCCCTCATTCACGGCCATCAGGTCCTCTCCTTCCCTTACCCATTCCTTCCCGTCCTTGGACACATCTGTCCATGGACTTTATCACGGACCTGCCTCGTTCCTCGGGGAAGACTGTGATTCTGGTGGTGGTGGACTGTTTTAGCAAAATGGTGCATTTCATCCCTTTTCCTGGTTTGCCCAATGCTAAGACGCTGGCGCAGGCATTTGTTGATCACATTGTCAAATTGCACGGTATTCCTTCAGACATAGTCTCTGATAGGGGCACGCAGTTTGTTTCCAGATTCTGGAAGGCTTTCTGTTCTCGCTTGGGGGTTCGGTTGTCATTCTCTTCTGCTTTCCACCCGCAGTCGAATGGCCAGACAGAGCGCGTCAATCAGAATCTGGAGACATATCTGCGTTGTTTTGTGGCGGAGAATCAAGAGGATTGGTGTTCTTTTTTGTCCCTTGCTGAGTTTGCTTTAAATAACCGTCGTCAGGAGTCCTCTGATAAGTCACCATTTTTTGGTGCATATGGGTTTCATCCACAGTTTGGGACTTTCTCGGGAGAGGGGTCTTCTGGTTTACCTGATGAGGACAGATTCTCCTCGTCTTTGTCATCTATTTGGCAAAAGATTCAAGATAATCTAAAGAGCATGAGTGAGAGATATAAGCGTGTGGCTGATAAGAGACGTGTGCTTGGTCCGGACCTGAATGTTGGTGATCTGGTGTGGTTGTCTACCAAGAATATCAAATTGAAGGTTCCTTCCTGGAAGTTGGGTCCTAGGTTTATTGGGCCTTACAAAATCCTGTCTGTCATCAATCCTGTTGCATACCGTCTTGATCTTCCTCAGACTTGGAAGATCCATAATGTTTTTCATAAGTCCTTATTGAAACCTTATGTTCAACCCATTGTACCCTCGCCTTTGCCTCCTCCTCCGATTATGGTTGATGGGAATCTTGAATTTCAGGTATCTAGGATTGTGGATTCTCGTCTTGTCCGCGGTTCTCTTCAGTACCTTGTTCAGTGGGAGGGGTATGGTCCTGAGGAGAGGATGTGGGTCCCAGTGACGGACATTAACCCCTTAAGGACCGGGCTCATTTTCACCTTAAGGACCGGGCCATTTTTTGCAAATCTGACCAGTGTCACTTTAAGTGCTCATAACTTTCAAACGCTTTGACTTACCCAGGCCGTTCTGAGATTGTTTTTTCGTCACTTATTGTACTTCATGACACTGCTAAAATTGGGTCAAAAAAGTTATTTTTTTTGCATAAAAAAATACATTTTTTACCAAAAATTTTGAAAAATTAGCAAATTTCAAAGTTTCAGTTTCTCTACTTCTGTAATACATAGTAATACCCCCAAAAATTGTGATGACTTTACATTCCCCATATGTCTACTTCATGTTTGTAGCATTTTGGGAATGATATTTTATTTTTTGGGGATGTTACAAGGCTTAGAAGTTTAGAAGCAAATTTTGAAATTTTTGAGAAATCTTCAAAATCCCACTTTTTATGGACCAGTTCAGGTTTGAAGTCATATTGTGAGGCTTAGATAATAGAAACCTCCCAAAAATGACCCCATTCTAGAAACTACACCCCTCAAGGTATTCAAAACTGTTTTTTCAAACTTTATTAACCCTTTAGGTGTTCCACAAGAGTTAATGGCAGATGGAGAAACAATTTAGAAATTTCTATTTTTTGGAAAATTTTCCAATATAATAAATTTTTTCCAGGAGTAAAATAAGGGTTAACTGCCAAACAACACTCAAAATGGGTTGCCCTGATTCTGTAGTTTGCAAAAACACCCCATATGTGGTCGTAAAGTACTGTTTGGCCGAACGGTAGCACATAGAAGGAGGGGAACACCATATGGGTTTTGGAAGGCAGATTTTGCAGGACTGGTTTTGTTTATACCAAGTCCCATTTGAAGCCCCCTGTTGCACCCCTAGAATAGAAATTTCAAAAAAGTGACTCCATCTAAGAAAGTACACCCCTCAAGGTATTCAAAACTGGGTTTACAAACTTTGTTAACCCTTTAGGTGTTCCACAAGAGTTAATGGCAGATGGAGAAACAATTATGAAATTTCAATTTTTTGGAAAATTTTCCAATATAATCAATTTTTTCTAGGAGTAAAACAAGGGTTAACTGCCAAACAACACTCAAAATGGGTTGCCCTGATTCTGTAGTTTGCAAAAACACCCCATATGTGGTCGTAAACTACTGTTTGGCCGAACGGTAGCACATAGAAGGAGGGGAACACCATATGGGTTTTGGAAGGCAGATTTTGCAGGACTGGTTTTGTTTATACCATGTCCCATTTGAAGCCCCCTGTTGCACCCCTAGAATAGAAATTTCAAAAAAGTGACTCCATCTAAGAAAGTACACCCCTCAAGGTATTCAAAACTGGGTTTACAAACTTTGTTAACCCTTTAGGTGTTCCACAAGAGTTAATGGCAGATGGAGAAACAATTATGAAATTTCAATTTTTTGGAAAATTTTCCAATATAATCAATTTTTTCTAGGAGTAAAACAAGGGTTAACTGCCAAACAACACTCAAAATGGGTTGCCCTGATTCTGTAGTTTGCAAAAACACCCCATATGTGGTCGTAAACTACTGTTTGGCCGAACGGTAGCACATAGAAGGAGGGGAACACCATATGGGTTTTGGAAGGCAGATTTTGCAGGACTGGTTTTGTTTATACCATGTCCCATTTGAAGCCCCCTGTTGCACCCCTAGAATAGAAATTTCAAAAAAGTGACTCCATCTAAGAAAGTACACCCCTCAAGGTATTCAAAACTGGGTTTACAAACTTTGTTAACCCTTTAGGTGTTCCACAAGAGTTAATGGCAGATGGAGAAACAATTATGAAATTTCAATTTTTTGGAAAATTTTCCAATATAATCAATTTTTTCTAGGAGTAAAACAAGGGTTAACTGCCAAACAACACTCAAAATGGGTTGCCCTGATTCTGTAGTTTGCAAAAACACCCCATATGTGGTCGTAAACTACTGTTTGGCCGAACGGTAGCACATAGAAGGAGGGGAACACCATATGGGTTTTGGAAGGCAGATTTTGCAGGACTGGTTTTGTTTATACCATGTCCCATTTGAAGCCCCCTGTTGCACCCCTAGAATAGAAATTTCAAAAAAGTGACTCCATCTAAGAAAGTACACCCCTCAAGGTATTCAAAACTGGGTTTACAAACTTTGTTAACCCTTTAGGTGTTCCACAAGAGTTAATGGCAGATGGAGAAACAATTATGAAATTTCAATTTTTGGGAAAATTTTCCAATATAATCAATTTTTTCTAGGAGTAAAACAAGGGTTAACTGCCAAACAACACTCAAAATGGGTTGCCCTGATTCTGTAGTTTGCAGAAACACCCCATATGTGGTGGTAAACTACTATTTGGCTAAACGGCAGGACATAGAAGAAGGGGAACGCCATATGGTTTTTGGAAGGCAGATTTTGCTGGACTGGTTTATTTACACCATGTACCCTTTCAAGCCCCCTGATGCACCCCTAGAGTAGAAACTCCATAAAAGTGACCCCATCTAGGAAACTACGGGATAAGGTGGTTGTTGTTTTGGGACTATTTTTGGGGTAAATTTGATATTTGGTTGCTCTATATTACTCTTTTTTGAGGCAATGTAACAAAAAAATTAAAATCTAAAATTGTTTCTACATTCGCTATTTAGTTTTGTGGAACACCTAAAGGGTTAACATAGTTTGTAAAGTAACTTTTGAATACCTTGAGGGGTGTAGTTTCTTAGATGGGGTCACTTTTTTGGAGTTTCTAGTCTGGGCTACATCAGGGGGGGCTTCTAATGGGACATGGTGTCAAAAAAAAAACTGTCCATCAAAATCTGCCTTCCAGAAACCGTATGGCGTTCCCTTCGTTCTATGCCCTGCCGTGCGGCTATATAGCCATTTACGACCACATATGGGGTGTTTCTGCAAACGACAGAATCGGGGCAATAAATATTTAGTTTTGTTTGGCTGTTAACCCTTGCTTTATTACCGGCAAAATGGATTTAAATTGAAATTTTGCCCAAAAATAGGTGTTTTGGCACCGTTTTTATTTTATATTTTTAACACCGTTCATCCGAGGCGTTTGGTCAAAAGTTATTTTTATAGCGACGACTTTTACGCACGCGACGATGCCCAATATGTATGGCTCTCAGACTTTGGAGACACTAAGCAGGCATCCTAAAACTGCGGCCCTCCAGATGTTGTAAAACTACAATTCCCACCATGCCCTGCTGATGGCTGTAGGTTGTCTGGGCATGCTGGGAGTTATAGTTTTACAACATCTGGAGGGCCGCAGTTTGAGGATGCCTGCACTAAAACTAATATTTTTGGGGGAAAGAAAAATAGTTTTCGTGTCTCCAAAGTCTGAGAGCCATAGTGTTTTATGTTCTCTAGTGAACTGTTGGGGATTATAAAAATTTAGTACTCCATGGAAGTGTGATACTCCCTGAAGCAATCGATAACGCAGAGGCCCGGATGATCGGGGCACGTGTCGCACTGAGTGGTGGTGTCCTTCCGTATCCCCCTCCTGCGACACACTCTGCACTTTTTTTGGGTTCGTCCCTTCTTTCCAGTATGGGGGACCACACCTGGAAAGTGTTGGCCAGGGACGATCCGGGCGCCTCCAGTTCCCGAGGTACTCCGGCCTGCTCTTTCCCGGTCCGAAAAGATCAGGTCCTTGAGGACTGCCTCATAGAATTGGAGGAATGTCCCTGTGCTGCCAGCGCTTCGGGATAGTACAAAAGAGTTGTACATGGCAACCTGCACCAAGTAGACCGCAACTTTTTTGTACCATGCCCGGGTTTTGCGCATGGCGTTATATGGCGTGAGGACTTGATCCGAGAGATCAACTCCTCCCATATACCGATTGTAGTCGACGATACAATCGGGCTTGAGGACCGTTGCCGCGGTACCTCGCACAGGGACTGGGGTGGTGCCGTTACCGTGGATTGTGGACAGCATAAGGACATCCCTCTTGTCCTTATACCTGACCAGCAACAGGTTTCCACTGGTAAGTGCACGGGTCTCACCCCTGGGGATAGGTACCTGGAGGGGGTAGGCAGGGAGGCCGCGCTGATTTTTCCGCACGGTCCCACAAGCGAACGTAGATCTGGCGGCAAGGGACCTGAACAAGGGAATGCTGGTATAAAAGTTATCCACGTACAAGTGGTAACCATTATCCAGCAGTGGGTACATAAGGTCCCACACGAGTTTCCCGCTAACACCCAGAGTGGGGGGACATTCTGGGGGTTGAATACGGGAATCTCGCCCCTCGTACACACGAAATTTGTAAGTGTACCCTGAGGTACTCTCACAAATTTTGTATAGCTTCACGCCATACCTCGCTCGCTTTGTGGGAATATATTGGCGGAAACTGAGTCTCCCCTTGAACGCAATGAGCGACTCATCAACCGCGACCTCCCTTCCAGGTACGTAGGCCTGCTGAAATGTGGCCCCAAAGTGATCGATGACAGGCCGTATCTTATACAGCCGGTCATAGGCAGGATCACCTCGGGGTGGACATGCTGCATTATCGGAATAATGCAGACATTTCCGGATGGCCTCAAACCGGGAGCGTGTCATGACCATACTGTACAGTGGGGTCTGGTACAGGACGTCCCCACTCCAGTATTGCCTGACACTGGGTTTTTGGACTAGACCCATATGCAGCACGAGGCCCCAAAATGTCCTCATTTCGGCTGCACTGACCGGCGTCCAGCCACCGGGTCTAGCCAAAACTGAGCCTGGGTTTTGAGCGACGAACTGTTGGGCGTACAGATTCGTCTGCTCCACCATCAAATTCACCAGTGGGTTACTGAAAAAAAAACTAAAATAGTCAATTTCAGTAAACCCCACTGTGGGAATCTGGATTCCAGGATTGCCAGCGAAATCCGGAATCTCAGGCTCAAAGTCCACTGGGGGACACCAGCTAAGTTCATCGGCAGGGGTCTCCGGTGAACTTATTTGGTGGGCCGGGAAACCAGTACGAACCCCAGGGCGGCTCGTACTAGGGTGGGCCACAGGATCCCTAGCATGTGCGGCCCCTGGCTCCGCCTGGCGGCGTCTCCGCCGCCTTGGTGGCTCATCGTCATCCGATGATGATGAGGAGGATGCTGATGATAAGAGGAATGTGGGGTCATCCTCATCCTCACTGGGGCTCTCGGAGTCGGAGGCAATCTGGGCATATGCCTCCTCGGCCGAGAACACCCGGCGGGCCATGGGTGTGTGTGCGTGTAGGTGTGCGTGTGTGTAAAACTTTATTATATGTGCGTGTGTGTGGGGGCAACGGGTGTTCGCGTACTAAAAAAAGGAAAAAAGGGCAAGTGTTAGGAAAAAAAAAAAGTTGCTGATTAGCGGTACAACGCTGATCAGCGGTGGGGCAGGCGATGCGCTAACAGTGGACGGACGCTAAAAAGTGCCGACCAGTCAGCGAACGCAGAAAAAAAAGTGGTGGTGAGGGGGCTAGTGGTGGTGGTGGGGGGGGGGGGTTGGGGGGAGTGGTGGGGGGATGGGTGGAGGGGGTGGGGGGGCTGGTGGTGGTGGGGGGCTGGTAGGGGGGGGCAAGTGGCAGGGGGGGGTCTGGGGTCTGATAGATGGATCAAAAAAAGTTTTGTGTAAAAGTTAAAAGTTTTTTTTTTTTTTTTTTTTCCTAACTAACTTTTCCCTTCTTTCCCTGCCTAACGATGCCTCTCCCTCACTGACCCTAACCTACCTGGGTGGCGATGGGTGCAGGAGGGTGATGGATGGCGATTAGGGGGACACAGGAGCTGGTGCTGGACGATGCTGCCGGGTGCTCGTGCAGAACAGGAAGAGGAGGGGAGAGAGGAGCGCAGGAAGTTTGAATCTCGCGCCTCTCTCCCCTGCACCAATCAGCACCCTGGACAGCAGTGTTCAGCACCAGGGCCAGCACCGCCTCCTCAAATCCTCGGACTGCGATTGGTGGTGTATAATTACGCCACCGATCGCAGTCTTTTTCCGGTTCATCGGGTCACCGGACACCCGAATGGACCGGAAACGCAGAAAACCGCAGGTCTGAATTGACCTGCGGTTTTCTGCGATCGCCGATACGGGGGGGTCAAATGACCCCCCCTGCGTTGTTACGGGATGCCGGCTGAATGATTTCAGCCGAAATCCCGTTCCGATTAACCCCCGCGGCGCCGGAATGCCGATTTTAAGTCAGGACGTACCGGTACGCCCTTGGTCCTTAAGGACTCGGGAAATAGGGCGTACCGGTACGCCCTGTGTCCTTAAGGGGTTAAGGCCTCTCGTCTCATCAGGGCTTTCCATAGGTCCCATCCTGAGAAGGTGGGTTCTGAGTGTCCGGAGTCCACTCGTAGAGGGAGGGGTACTGTCACAACCAGACAGCTGAGAAGCTCTGACAGAGGCCTTTCAGAACCTCCTCCTTGAATTTCTATGTTGTGGTATTCAGCTCCTCCTCTCGTCAGCCTCTCTCAGCTGTCATGTGTTAATTGCTTCCCTTTAAATTCTTCCCCAGAAGGCTTTTCTGAGCGGCTTATATTACTTCCTGGAGTGTGTGTGCACGCTGATCTGTCCTCCTGTTTGCTTCAAAGCTAAGTGTACCTTTATCTGTTAATATCTGTTTGCTGGATCCCAGGTGACCCTGACCCCCTCCGTATCTTGTGTAGGGAGCCGGTGGTCGTGTCCCCTCACTATTGTAGGGTGCTCAGGGCTTTATAGTCAAGGTTCGTGGATATGCAAACCTCCACCATTCGGATCTTTGCATAGGCTGAGCAGCCAGGGAAAGTGCCAGGTCTTCTGCAGGGGTCTCCCTTGGTTCCTTAGTTTTTGGATCCAGCGAGTCGTTTATACTTGTTGCTTTGCCTTATTTCCTGTACACCGTCCATGACAGGGATCTCATGAGCCACTTGCAGTAATTGTTCCCTGAACTGCACAGGTACAATGAGCTGCCTCTTGAGTGGCCCCACCCTACTGTCACTGTGGGAGATGTCCTCCTTATACAGTTTCCCATTGTCCCAACACACTCGGTATTTGTCTCCCTCAGTGGGAGGGCTGGCAGCTAACCCTCTTAGCTGCTCCAAGGTAGGGTCATCTCGCAGGGCCTGCTCAAAGGCGGCACTACAAGTCCCAGCCAGCTGTCCTGTGGCGAACAGGGACAGTGGCTGAGGCTCTGACGCGGTTAAGTCCACGGGGTCCGAACCGGTGGAAGGGGACACTTCCACTTGCTCTTCCCCAATGGAGCGTTCCGCTGCGGCTTTTGCAGCCCTGCGAGTGACGGGCAGCACAGGCACAATAATGTCATCACATTTAACATTTGCACAACTTGAATCATTTAAACACATGTTTGCTATCTGTGTACATACACCCGCCATCCCCTCTACATCTCCTGTCATAGGAGAACTGCTCCCACACACCCCACCTCCCACCTCCCGCGGTCCATCCCCAAGGTTATCTGATGTTACGCAAACATCCTTGCACAGTACCTCGGGATGTCCAGGGACCTCCATAGGGACGGGTGAGTCCTGTGTGCTTCCAGGGGGCACGTAGCATGAGACCAATCGTCCTAGGTCAGTGCCTAATAAAACATTTGTGGGGATCTCCGCAGAGACTCCCACCTCCCTTACTCCACTCCCAGCCCCCCAATCAAGGAAAACACGAGCTAGGGGAACATTAGGGCTCACCCCCCCAACTCCCGTGATGGTGAGGCTTTTGCCGGGAATAAGGTCTGCGTCATCCACTAGTTCAGGCCGAACTAGTGTGACTTCGGCTCCTGTATCGCGGAAGCCTGTGGTGCACCGGTTGCCCACAGTAACCGACTGTAGGTTGTCTGCGGTGTGTCTTGCAGCTCCATTCACTAACAGCACAGATGATGGGTTGCGGGCAAGCTTGCCAGGGGGTGCTATCTTCTTCTCCGGGCACGAGTGGCTGAGGTGTCCTGGCTTGCCGCACGCATAGCACTTGCGCACGTCTGTCGGTGCTGGCTTGACTCCTTCCAGTCTTTGTGCAGGCCTGTGAAAGGGTCGCTGGACAGGAACCGACAAAGCTGGCCGGGAGGAAGAAGCAGATGAAGAGGTTCCTCCCAGACGGGACAGAGTGTCTTTGAATGCCCGAGTGCTGGGCATGGCGACGTATTCATCGGCTAGCTCGGCCGCCTCTCGCGCACTCTTCGGCTTGTGCTCACATACATATTTTTGCACATCTGTGGGGCAATTGGAGACAAACTGTTCTCGGACCATCAGATCCGCCAGGGACTGCTTGGTGTCCTCTGTGAGGGGATCAGACCACTGTTGGAAGGTGGTCTGCAACTTGCCCAGATGGTCCATAAAAGTATCTCCGGGCCCTCTCCGCAGGGACCGGAACCGTAAACGGTAAGTCTCTGGAGTCAGCTGGTACTTGACCAGAATAGCCTTTTTGATGGCCGCGTAACTGGTACGCTCTGCTAATGGTAGTCCGACCAGGGCCTCCATAGCTTTGCCCTTCAGTGCGGACATTAGATGTCCCGTCCACTGTGGCTCTGGTACCTGGTACTGCTGGCATGAGGTTTCAAAAGCATGCAGGAAAAGATCAATGTCACAGTTCTCAGACTCCATCACAGGCAGTTTTGGCTTGACCATCAGGGATGGGCCTGTGGATGTGGCATGCCGGTCGGACCCCTGAAGCTGTACTCGGGCCATGTCCAGTTCATGCCTGCGGACAGCTTCCCGTTCTCGTTCTGCAGCCTCGCGCTCAGCCTTGCGCTCTGCAGCCTCGAGCTCAGCCTTACGCTCTGCACGACGTGCCTCCAGCAGCCGAAAATACAAGTCTGGGTTACTGAGCATTAGTTGGTCCAGACCATTTTGGGATGGCATAGAGACAGAGTTATGTCCAGCTAGAGGACTGCAAGCCCCAGCAGGCTGTCCTCCTCCCAGTTCATCATCCTCATTCTGGAAGGGGTCACCTGCCTCAGGGGCCCCAGAGTCTCCTCCATTCTCTGAATCCTGCAGGGATGACTCTTGACTCCTCCGTGCACATAACTCCTGGATAAGGACAGTCTTATTTTTCCCATATACTTGGATGCCTTTGTGCTCACACAGAGCTGTGATATCAGCCACGCTCAGGGCGTCATAATTCACGGATTCAGACATTATTGCCAAATAAAAGATAGGACAGAAAACAATAGAGAGGGGAGGGTACTGTCGTGAATTATTATTCTATCAAAACTAATGCACTGTGCTTCGTCTTCCAGAATTTTTCAATCCTTTAGTACAGAGTTATGGACATAACTTCACGCACTAATATTCTAAGCATGCAGAATCCCGTAAGCTGCCACCAGAAAAATGTCACGAACTATGGATCCGACCGCTCCGGATCCCACAGCTCTGACGTAGTGGTCTGTGACGGAGTCTGCGCACACACAGAGACCTCGCGCGACCGGGGTATTACCATTCGGCTAACACCCCCCACTACACTTCGGTAACTGCCACCACGTGGGTTCCCGGTCCACGAGCCGACTATCCGGGTAATTCACTATCACACAGATCAGTGGATGATCCGGATATCACTTACTGACCAACCGCAGTCAATCACCCCCAGCTACAATTCCTAAATGCAATGTAACTAACTACCTGGTAACGTCTCTTCAGAGGCAAGGTCCGTTGTTCAGCAGCTTAGAATATGGAAGACTTGGCTATTTAGATTTTATAATCTTTAATAAGCGGTAAAAAGCAGTGCAGACAAGTCTAATGAAAATGACTATAAATCTACAGAATAATAATAACAATATAAATAATCAGGACAGTTCAAATGAAAGGGAAAAAGATGAAAGAATACTTAGTTTCTATGGAGGGTTTCAGATGGTCGTTCATATGTCCTTTTTGAATCCTTGCAAACCCCTTTTCAGTATGTATCAGGGGAGACCCTCAAAGTTCTTCTGATACAGGGATATGCCGTCAATGTCCAATTAAGTGTCTGGTGATGTTCCATGGGTCTCTCTCCTCTGTCCTTGTGCATGGATTTTTATGAACTCTCCCATGGGCAGGAGACTTACTCCTGTCAGCCAATGGCAGCAGAGTGACTGTGAATCCTAGGGCCTCCAAGTGTTTTATGACCCCATCAAAGTTCAGTTCCTACAATGAGGATTATACTTAAGCCCGTATCTCCCTGATACATCGGCATATTTTTATACAGAATACATATTTGCGATCCTTATTTATTTACCTACAGAATGAGACCACACACGGTAATGCTGGGACCTGTAGTTCTTCTACCACCCATAGGTCAGCTAAGGAATCACATCCTCTAGTCATATTTGATACCCAATTAACCACAATACTCTGTAGAGCCTGGATCTGGTGTCAGAAAGGGCATAAGTTGATTCCTAAATGAAATATGAAAGTGGACTGGTTTTATGCCCAGAGCTAATTAAGGGCTATTAGCTCTCCTCAAACCAGACCTGGAAATTAATGACGTCACGCTCCAGCCAGGCTTGACAGCGAGCTGATCTTATCTTATAGGATGAGCTGGGCCTGGTATAGCCTTTATGACCTTTTATTGCTGACCTTACAGAGTAGTGGTAATAAAAGTGTCCATCTATATCATAGGCGACCCAGGCTTCAGAAAGATGAGAGTTCACAGCTTTTTACATAGGCCAGAAGCATATAAGATGGCTACCCAGAGGAATTATGTATGTATGCCGGCACAGAGGCCACTGGAGTACAGGCCCCCATTCACCTGAAAAAAAAAAAAGACCTTTTATGCCGCTGTATATACATAAGACAAGGACCATTTATGGTTCTGTGTGGTGGTGGATATGTGTGGGCTGGCATGAGGAAATGCAATTACACGTGGTCCTCACAGGTGTTCAATTGCCCCGAGATCTATGCCTCATTTATTTTTAGAATTGTGAGGTAGTCCACACTGTCGTGAGCTAGGCGAGTGTGAACATCCTTTCGGACAGAACACTCGACGAGGGGCAAGCCAAGAGTTCCATGGCAAATTGTGCCAGTTATGGCCACAGATCAAGCCTGCACACCCAGTAGTCCAGGGGTTCCTCGCTTCTTAGAGCATCCACATCGGCCGTTAACCCGATGTAGTCGAACACCTGTCGGTCTAGGCGTTCCCTGAGGCTGGATCCTGAGGGCGGTGGGTTGGCTGCAAGAATGATCTCATATCTTAAGTGACCAACACATCTTCAAACCTCCCTCTTCTTGCAGGTGTGGTAGGATTGGTACCCGCACCTGGTTCGCTGTGGGTGGAACTTCATATGCCAGCGCCCGCAACAGCAGAATGCAGCATCTCTCGCAGCAAAGCCTAGAAATGCTGCATTCTGCCAGCCCTCTGTGATGCTGTTAACATGTCTGCCATTTTGTGTTTGTACCGGGGGTCTAAGTATGTTGCCACCCAGTACTGGTCCTTGCCCTTTATGCTTTTTATACGGGGTTCCCTCTTGTAACACTGGAGCATGAAGGCCCCGATTTGCACTAAATTGAAAGCGGTAGAGAGCCCTGGCTCCTGCTCATCGCCCAGGAGAATGTCATCCTCGGTCTCCTCCCCCCCAGCCATGGACAACACCAAGGATCCCTGAAAAGTTTAAAGTCCCTCTTTAAAGACCCTGCTCTTCTAGCTCCTCCTCCCCTCAACCACCATCCTCCTCTGCATCCTCTTCAGACTCCTGCTGACTTGTCTCAGATGGAGTAGCCTCCCCTGGGAATTCATTCATCATTGCAACTTCCTTATCTTCCAGCTCCTGCTCCTCGGCGGCTTGATCAATGGCACGACGCAATGCACACTCCAGAAAGAAGACGTAAGATACAATGTCACTAATGGCATCCTGGCTGCGATTGACCAGTTTGGTGATCTCATCAAATGGCTGTAGAAGACTGCATGCTTCATCCATGAGCAGCCACTGGCGCGGTGAAAAGAAACCAAGCTCCCCAGAACCTGTCCTGCCGCAGAGGTACAGGTAGTCGTTAACGGCACGTTGCTGCTGGAGCAGCCTATCAAGGATATACAAGGTGGAGTTCCAGCGCGTCGGGCTGTCACAAATCAGAAGTCTGACAGGCAGGTGGTGTCGCCGCTGAATGTCAGCACGGCGAGCCATGGCCGTGTAAGATCTTCTTAAATGGCCAGAGATTTTCCAGGCCTGCCTCAAGACGTCCTGGACCCCGGGGTATTTGGCACCAAATCGCTGTACGACTAAGTTCAGGACATGTGCCATAAACAGCATGTGTGTCCTTTTGCCCTGTTTCAGCACGCTTAGCAGATTGGCACCGTTGTCGAACACCACTTTACCAACTGTCAAATTAAGCAGGGTTAGCCACTAATCGGCCTGTGACAGCAGAGCTTTAAGCAGTGCAGGACCGGTGTGGCTCTTAGCTTCCAGGCACAACAGCCACAGCACAGCATGGCAACGTCTCACCTGGGACATCGAATAGGTTCTGGGGAGCTTGAGGGGCACAGCAGAAGAGGCGGTAGCAGTGGAAAAGCAGGAATCAGCCGAGGAGGAGACGGAGGATTGAGTAAGAGGAGGAGAAGAAGAGGCAGGCCTGCATGCAATCCTTGGTGGTAACACCAAATCCACATGGGAGCCACGGGTTATATGCTTGACGGCGTCAGAAGGTTCACCCAGTGGGCTGTAAAAGTTATGTACCTTCCCTGCCCTTGTTTGCTAGATCACGTGTCTGCGGTGAAATATATCTTGGCACCGACACTGTGTGCCAGAAATATATGAACATATAGCTCTGGGATGCCCTTCTGGGAGAAATATTTTCTTCCGGGAACCTTCCATTGCGGTGTGCCAATGGCTAAAAATTTTCTAAAGGCCTCCGAGTCCACCAGTTTATATAACAGTTCCGACAAGCCATCGGTCGGAACTGCTATAGGACAAATGGGAGGAGAAGGAGAAGAGGCAGGATGTGGGGCACCGGGAGTATGAATTTGTGGGATCTGACGGTGTTGCTCCCACTGGGCTCGGTGATCGGAGGCCAGGTGCCTTCTTAAGCCGGTCATCCCTAGGTGAGTGTTGGGCTTACCGCGACTTATGCGTTGACAGCACAGGCTGCAGATGGCAACACTATTGTCAGCAGGTGACACATTAAAAAGCCCACATTGCGGAGCTATGTGGCAGCTTCCTGGGTAGCGCCAAAAGTGACCGTGCATGGTGGATGGCTCGCTCCAGGTACATTTTCAGTCTGCTTTTTGCCTACTATGCTCTGCGAGCTCTGCCTGCTTCTTCTCCTTCTCCTCCCTCTCTTCTGCTCCGTCTCTCCCTCTGAACTCCCCTCCTCTCCCTCTCTTGTGGGCACCCACTTGACGTCCATCAACACTTCATCATCGTCACCTTCACCACCACAGACATTTGAGATCTTGGAGTAGGCAGCAACAGCGGAAACCTCCCTCCTTGGGCTGATCTAGGTACTGTCATCAGATCGCTGGGTGACGGCAGTTGCTACTTCCTCTTCCTCAACCTATGTCAAGAATGGCTGCGCATTGGTAAGGTCTGGGAATGGATGGGAAAACAATACCTCTGACTCAAGTGGAGGGGCTATGGTTGTGGTGGTGATGTATTTGGGGGTGCACACAGCAGACAGTGAGGAGGGTGCAGATATAGAGGATGAGGAGGGCGCAGAAGCGGAAGGCTGAGTAAGCCACACAACTTGGTGGAAGCAGGTATATCAAACCCCTTAATCAGTATTTTGTAGAAGCAGGTATATTGCAGCCCTCATTCTGTATTTGGTGGAAACAGGTATATCGAACCCCTTAATCAGTATTTTGCGGAAGCAGGTATATCGCAGGCCTCAATCAATATTTGGTGGAAACAGGTATATCGAACCCCTTAATCAGTATTTTGTGGAAGCAGGTATATCACACCCCTGAATCAATATTTGGTGGAAACAGGTATATCAAACCCTTTAATCAGTATTTTGTAAAAGCAGGTATATCGCAGCCCTCAATCAATATTTGGTGGAAGCAGGTATATCGAACCAATTAATCAGTATTTTGTGGAGTCAGGGATATCACATCCCTCAATATTTTTTTTTGCCACAACAGTTATATCACACCACCCTGTTTACTTGGGGCAACAGGTATATCGCAGCCCTCAATCAGTACTTTGTGGAAGAAGGTATATCACACCCCTCAATCAGTTTTTTGGGGGGGGGGGGGGTAACCGTTATATCACACCCATTGCAATTAGTTGTTACAATAGCGTTTATTCCTCTATATAGCTGTGGTATCGCAGCAGAACCGCACACAACTGCTGCACAATGCAAATGCACTATAATATACTTTCTATGTTAGAAAGTATATTATAAGTATATCACACCCCTCAGTATATCACACTTATCGATAGCACACCTAAACCAGTCCTTAAAAGGACTTTTGTTGCCCTATTAGCTAGCTTTCGGTGTCCATAACAGACTGGCAAAACACAGAATGTAAAATGTCTGCCAGAACGGGTTCTTTTATAGGGTGGAGGTGTGTCCATGTGCTGAAACATTTCAGTTGGCTGTCCTCTCCCACCTGATGGATGTGTCATGGGTCAAAGTTCGGCGCAATGCAAAAGAATATGGCGTCAGCGGACATCGCCATACATTCGCATGTTTGGCGAACTACAAGGCCATCTCTACCTGTAACCTCTCTTGACATGTCTGTTTTACTAATTACTTGTGTTCCCCATTAAATAACAATTGTGAATCATCATTTCTTATGTGTCTATGTTGTACCATTTCTCTATAATTCCTTCTAGAAGTTTATGAATGATTTGCCAGCAGTCTGTAATATAATTACAACGGTGTGTTAGTAGTTAAGGTCTTCCACCAGCAGCAGTGATTGGATAGTGTCAGACTCTAACTGGTAACACCTATTGGTAACCTACTGCAGATGGTTAACAATTCATTCATAAGATTCTAGTAGGAATTCCAGAAGAATTGCACAACACAGAGAAAAAATCCCTTTAGTATAAACAGAAGACAGAGGGGCATTGCATGCCTGAGTGAGGAGTCGTGTCTCTCAGTAATCCAATCTGATTGATTGGCAGGAAGCTGCTGGCTACAGCAAGTGTATATGGAAGTGAGAGAAAGCCGCTTTGGCCTCAGGAACTGGCAGAGGCGCCATCTTGAGAAGATCCTCATATTGTAGGGGTAAAAACAGACGTAACTAGGGGAAAAGCTGAAGGAAAACAGTGTTATCCTAAGAAACTAAAGATTGCTTTATGTATAATGCTGCAGCAGTATTAACATATGCTAAAATAGATTTTTTTTATGTAAACAAAATAACGTAAAATTATAATAAATATCTAGCAAACAGTAACACATGAAAAAACTTCTCAAAAAACTTCTCTGTATTTGGGATCAGGGGTATATTAATAATTGATTCAGATTTATCAGTTGTGCCCGAACCCCTGGCTCCTGAGATCACATATGTATTTTCCATATCAAAGCTCCTCAGCTGCGGTACATAAATATTAGGCCTTATTTATCAGGACTGTCTTATAGGAAAACCGTCTGTTGCTAATAGCAACCAAACAGTTCTCAGTTTTTATTTCCTATACTGTTCTGGAAAAATGAAAGCTTGCTAGAGGAACAGAGAAAGTCTTAGTCTGAGGCAGCTGTGATAAATGGGGCCCATTGTGTGTCATTTGTGTGTACTTGTGTATCTGGCCTAGAAAAGACACAAATATTGGCAAAAGAGCAGTTTTCTGAAAAAACTGGCCACTTTCCACATGAAAAGTGGATAGTGGTATAGGTAGTAGGGGAAAGGGCCTTAACAAATTTAGCAATACTTTCACCAGAAAATCGGTATAAATTGCACCAGAAATGTAATTTCCGGGCTCACGGACCTCCCACCATATATGATACCCTGAGGCTTGTGCATCCTAATAATTTCAGCGCATTCTTCTTCAGCATATTTTTTTAATAAAGGAAATGTGTGACCAAAAACTTTTCTTCCAGTTAAAACCACCTTCTTTTTCTAATCTTTTTCTGTTTTCTGGTTACTGATTTATTTATTCTATTTGCTGAACATGATGAGGGGCGGCCATCTTGCCTGAGCTGTTCTTAACAGCATTTAGAAAGCATTAAGAAAATTGCTTTACGGCAGCCCTATGGGCCACACAGGGCCGTAGATAAAAATTTTTCCTGGGGGGGGGTTCAGCTTTCTCAAATTATAAGACTTTATCTAGCAGACACACCAGGGTTTGAAAAAAATATACCAGCCATATCATTCCTAAACCAATCCTTTACCTTAAGCAATACCGATTTAGTTGTTTGACACCATATGGAAAAAACATGTTTTAAAAAGACTCGTAATTGGTACCTACCCACTCCAGTCTGGAGTGACAGTCCATGGCACGCATGACCCATCACCTGCTAGCTTACTCTTGTAATTTCCATAAGAAATTGCGTTTCTTTATTGTTGAGGAGACTAGAGCGTGAGAGACTAGAAAAAATACATCAAGCCATGCAGCCGGCACAATAAGTGATGTGGACCAGCATGGTGGTGGCCAGTTCCCTCAATTCATAAGAGTCTGGGGGCTGGACTAAATATATGAATTGACACTGTTTGTAGCCTGGTGTGGGGGTGGGCTTTGAATCTTCTTGATTTTCTTTTTTAACTATTACTTTTACTTACACTAGTGCTCCAGAGTCTCTGTCTGTCTGTCTCTCTCTCTCTCTCTCTCTCTCTCTTTCTCTCTCTCAAACTACTTATTTTTCTTTCTTCTCTCTCTCTCCTAATCTTCTGAGATCTCCAGGCTCTGTGCTCTGTCAGCCGTCGCCCAGGATTAGCAGGCATGCGCAGGCAGGAAGCTGGCCGGGGTCCAGACGTACGACAGGCGGAGGTGGAGCCTGAAGGCAGCGTGCATGCCATGTGATCATCAGTGTCATCCCTGCCTGGCTGCCCTGTGTGTGTCTGTGAGTTACTTGTGCCGCCGTACCTGCCCCCCTGCGCTGCCCGGCCCCGCCCGGCCCCGCCCTGCAGCCTCCATCACCTCTCTGTGTGCCGGGCTGCTATTGCAGGCAGCGGCGCGCCCGGGCTGTTCTCTGGCAGGTTAGGGGGACAACCCCCCTATCCCCCCCCCCCTTATCTACACCCCTGGGGCCACAGACACAATGGTCAGGCGAACACCTCACTGACTACTATGGTAGAGTTTGATAGGCATGCTCTGTGACCTGTGCAGAGGTCATTATACAAGGGAAGAATAGATAAGATGAATGGTGGATCCTGTCGTATCTGTCATTCTAATCCTGCCTATAATGATATCTCCTCTGTGTATAGATAAGCAGGTAACTGCAGTGATCTGTACAGACCAAGAAGTGGCGACTATTATTCAGCTTATTGACCAGTGCGAAAACTGCAGAGTTTTATGGTTTTTGTTTAAATATAGATATCAACATGGAAAATTAAACATAACTACCCAAAATTATTTAAATCATGTTAAACATAAATGAGTGATTTAAACAATTGGTTCCTTTAAGGTGGTATTAGACTGCTCTGTCTTCAGGCAGTGTGAGCGCCAATGGATGAGAGCACAACTATCAGCGCTCGTTGGTACTGCCCTGAATACACAGACCTATGAAAACTGAAAACAGGAAGAACAAGTCGTTCCTCTCTCATTTTGTCCTATTTATTATCGGTAGCACATCCCTGTGTAATGAAAGATGTCCGTCAGGCGATGAATGAGCTTTTGCACGTTCATAGGCTGTTCCTATGAATGCTTGTTACCGATAATTTGACCGTGGATGTAAGTTTGTATACAGTGCACATTCTCCATGACCTCTCTTGGAATATGTTTGCACTTGACTTTTTAGACATTAAAGGCCCCCATACACGTTAGTGTATTATGTTTGAGGAGCTGCTGACTCTCCCCCAACAAATGATGTCAAAGGAGAAGAAGGATCACAGGAGATTATTTTTATGCCTGATCCATTTGTTCTGCCAGGAGATAAACTGCCACCATTGAATACACATACACGTTTGGCCATATTGAGCATGTATGGGGGAGCCGTGGGAAGGAGTCAGGAGAAATAGCTCATTTGGCCAAGAGCTATTGAATGTGTAAAGTCCTTTTCCATTAAATGGGTAATGTGTATTTATTATACAGTATATTCCGGTTATGTTTTTAGTTAATCTATTAATTTTCTGTAATTGTGTGTTATATTGTGAACATTTCTTATCTCTTTTCAGGAAAAAAAAAAGTAGTTTACTTTTATGTTTATCTAATTTCCATGTTATATTTACACAAACGATAATATGCTTTCAATCTTCTATTAATTGTGAAGAACAAATTAAATGGTGAGAGCTCCTGACAGCTTAGGAAATGAGCAGTAGTTATGAAGAACAACATATTTACAAGTTAAATTAGTTTTTCTTAATTAGGCTTCACTAAATTTGCTTTAACGTGCACTCGGTTGGATTTTATAGTTCCTTCGCCTGCGTAGTCATATGTTAGTCCTAACACTTTGAAGAACCTAGATGTTCTATCGTGACATGAATAAAAGGTTTGCAATATTTCTGTGTAATGGAAATGTTATTTTTATGTATTGTAATTTTATATTGCTCAATTATTTCGGCAGAATGTCTTCCCCTAATAGTATGCATGGCTTTCATTACAATCTTAGGGACATATTTCAATACGCACTTGCTGCATTCTTTTTATTTCTACCTTGTTGACAAAGGCATGTGCAATCTGGAAAATGGTCCATATTAATTGCTAATTGCTTAATAGATCCACAAGTGAGGTAGCAGCCAATTTCACTCCGGACGTATTTTTTGCATAGGGTTGCGCTGTAATACCAGACCCAGCACATAGTTGTTAGCAGTGCTACTAGATTTAAAGAGGACCTTTCACCAGAATAAAGTATCTAAACTGACTATACAGACGTGTAGAGCGGCGCCCAGGGATCCCCCTGCACTTACTGTTATCCCCGGTCGCCGCTCCGTTCTCCGGTTATAGCCTCCGGTATGTTCATAGTTAGGCTCCACCCAGGGGAACCTGCTGCGGTCTCCTTCTCCCATGCTGTAGCGCTGGCCAATCGCAGCGCTCAGCTCATAGCCTGGCTATGAGCTGAGCGCTGCAATTGGCCAGCGCTACAGCATAGGAGAAAGAGACGCCGGCAGGTTCCCCTGGGTGGAGCCTAACTATGAACATACCGGAGGCTATAACCGGAGAACGGAGCGGCAACCGGGATAACAGTAAGTGCAGGGGGATCCCTGGGCGCCGCTCTACACGTCTGTATAGTCAGTTTAGATACTTTTTTCTGGTGAAAGGTCCTCTTTAAAGAACATTATAAGAAGAGAATTGATATGTCGAGAGAATCTAAATCGCACATCCTCATTCCTATACTTCTGATATGACAACTGTTTACAATTTGCAGCATTTCTTTTGATAAAACATGGCTATACAGCACTAGTATCAATTATTTGCTGTGCACTATTACCTTGTCGCGGTAAGTGGGCCTATGCTCTTTGATCAAACTGTATACTAATGCCTCTTAATAGTGCACAGCAAATGATTGATACTAGTGCTGTACAGCCATGTTTTATCAATAGAAATGCTGCGAATTACGTACAGTAGTCATTAGTATAGGAATGAGGATGTGCGATTTAGATTCTCTCTACATATCAATACAAATTATATGCTTTAACTTCTTTTTCCCCCTCTGAGTCAGCACTCCTCCCCATGTGGCACAGGTGCTTTTAATTAGCAGGAGTCTACAAAGGGGCAAATAATTCCTACCCCATCTCAGTTGGAGTTCCTGAGAAGCTGTGAGCAGGTGATCCCTTTGCAACAGTTCACATGCGGCGCTGGACGGTGGCCGTCCCTGCTTCTGTGCTGTGCTGGTGGAGTGATGGGATCCGAGGCCTAGGTGGCTCCGCCGTATAGTGGGGTCGCTGCATGGCTGCTGGATCCCATTGCCTGCTGGAGCGGTGTGGAGGCGCGGTGGTCGCCGCATGGCGCCGCGCTATGGTTAGAGTAGGTCCCCACTTAAAAAGAGGTAACCTTGTCGCGGTAAGTGGGCCTATGCTCTTTGATCAAACTGTATACTAATGCCTCTTAATAGTGCACAGCAAATGATTGATACTAGTGCTGTATAGCCATGTTTTATCAAACGAAATGCTGCATATTTCATACAGTTGTCATATTAGAAGTATAGGCATGAGGATGTGCGATTTAGATTCTCTCTACATATCAATACAAATTATAAGAAGAGAAGTGCATGGTGAAAAAGTTTTAATTTATTTTAGTATTTTTCTATAAATTAATATTAAAACAAAAGTGAAATTGTAAAATTTGCTCGGATCAAGCATTGTGCTTTATTCTTGACAAACTCCAGATCTTCCATATTGCCTTGCAACTATTTAGATGGCTAAGCCTAGAGTGCATGCATCTCATGTATTTTGCCAGTCAGCTGTTCTGCAGTAGCTCCGTCTCTGAAAGTCGGCATTGGAACTGCACATGTAGTGGACAGAAATGGTAACTGCACTGCTGCTCCCCTTCACTTCAGGGGGAAACAGCCCTACTGTAACCAACTCTGTCCATTGTACAGTAGACGGCGCTGTGTAGTTCTGGTGCTTGAGCTAGAGCAGAACATCTGATGGGTGGGGGTGCAGGATGTAACCCACTAATTAGATGGTTATGACATATCCTGCGGATAGGCCATCCCTTGTAAAGCATTTGACAACTTATTTAGGATAAGGAGAGATGTATTACATTTTTTTAAAATTACATTCGATCCCATTTTCTTTTACAGGATCCACTGATAATCTGGTATATTATCCATTAAAACTGCCGCCAGGGGAACAAACATTGCTACTGAATAATAATAATAATAATCTTTATTTATATAGCACCCACATATTCCGCAGCGCTTTACAATTTAGGGGGTTCATGTACAAACAGTCATAAATAAGATAGCAACAGATAAGGGCTCATGCACAAGAACATTTTTTTTTTTCTATGTCCGTTCCGTTTTTTTTCTTTCAGAATGTATGCAGAGCCATTCATGTCAATAGGTCAGCAAAAAACCGAAGGTTACTCAGTGTGTATTCCATTTCCGTATGTCTGTTCTGCAAAAATATAGAACATATCCTATTATTGTCCGCATTACGGACAAGGAGAGGACTGTTCTATTAGGGCCCAGCTGTTCTGCAAAATACGGAATGCACACGTATGGCATCCATATTTTTGGCGGATCAGTGTTTTGTGGACCGCAAAATACATATGGTCATGTGCATGAGACCTAAGTCAATAATTACAACAAAAGCTCACAAGAGCTTACAGTCTATGAGGAGGTAAGGTGACACAGAAAGTAAAAGTGCTTGTTTTGTACAGTGGTCCAGCCATCTTGGGAAACTAGAGGAGCAGATATAAAGCTGCATGAGCCAGTGACCAGCCGATATCTATAGTGCTTCTGGGTTCATGGGTGCAGTGGAGAGTTTAATGGAGGATCAGGTTCAGAAAATTATGATAAGTGGGCTATATGGGGAGGAGTTAGATCAGGGGATGTGATAGGCCACCCTAAAAGGATGTGTTTTTATGGAGTGCCTAAAATTGTGTATATTGTGATTTAACCTAATTTATTTGGGGTAGGGCATTCCAGAGAACTGGTGCAGCTTAGGAGAAGTCTTGGAGTGAGAAGTTCGGATTATGGTGGATGTCAATTGTACAGGTAGGGTGGTAGACAGAGACAAAGAAATAGATATAGGGGGATGCAGCACTAGAGAGCTCTGTGGGTGAGAACAAGCAGTTTAAATGTAATCTTGTACTGTATGGGCAACCAATGTTTGATGTGTTTGCTCTACAGATTGTCACTAGTATCTGTAACAGGTTAACAGCTAGTCAGAATAATGCTGCTTCAGTCCGCTTTCCTGTCTGTGATCAAAAATCCTGTTTTTGTCGTTTTTTTGGCGGTGGGGGATTGGCAATTGTTTTTTATTTTTTTCAATTACGGCATTCATTGGACAAAAAAATATTTTTTTATACTTTAATAGTTCAGACATTTCTGGACGCGGCAGTAGCAAATGTTTATTTTTTTATTGCTTATTTCTTTTTATACATAAAATTGGTAAAGGGGGCGCTTTAAATTTTTTAACTATATTTTTTTTTTCACTTTTTATGCAGTCATTTCTAGCAGTCTTCTAATTGCTTGTCCCATAGACCTGAGTAGAATACTATTGCAGTCTATAGGATCCTGACACACCACTTGTGAAGCTGTGCATCAGACACAGCTTCACAGGCAGGTAGCTAGGACAGACCTGGGAACCTTCACAAAGGCCTCAGGCTGTCATGGCTACTGATTGGAGCCCTGTGATTTTGCACATGGGCTTCAATCGTAGAGCAAAAGAAGCCTCCTCTCTCTGTTTAACCCAACAGATGCCACAGTTGCTATTGACATCCTTGCCACAGCCAAGGGGTGACGGCTTCATTATACAGCTGGCACCCGTCATGTATGGAGAGAGTTCAGCATGGGAGCTTGCCCCATACAACCCCTTAAAGCTTACAGGGCTGTGAAAAAAGTATTTGCCCCCTTACAGATTTCTTTTGTTTTTGCACATTTGTCACACTTAAGTGTTTCAGATTATCAAACACATTTGAATATCAAAGATAATCTGATTAAATACAAAAATCTGTTTTAAGTTATGATTGTATTTATTAAGGGGGAAAAAACTATCCCAAACAACCTGGCCCTATGAAAAAAATGATCCCCCCCATGAATCAACTGTGATTAATCACAGTTTTTGGAAACCTGAATTCAATTTTACTAGCCACATCCAAGCCTGATTACTGCCACACCTGTAGATTCAAGAGATCACTTAAGTAGAACCTGTCTGACAACATGAAGTAGGCTAAATCTCAAAATGCAACACTTCATGTCCGATCTGAAGAAATTCAAGAACAGATGAGAAAGAAAGCCATTGACATCTATCAGTTTGGAAAAAGTTACAAACCCATTACTAAGGCTTTTGGACTCCAGTGTTCCACAGTGAGTTCTATTATCCACAAATGGAGAAATCATGGAACAGTGGTGAACCTTCCCAGGAGTGGCCAGCCTACCAAAATTGCTCCAAGAGCACATTGATGACTCATCCAGGAGGTTACAAAAAAATCCAGAACAACATTTAAAGCACTGCAAGCCTAACTTGCCTCAGTTAGCATCAGCGTTCATGATTTAACAAAAAAAAAGAGACTGGGCAAAAATGTTATTCATGGGAGAGTTCCAAGGTGAAAGCCACTGCTGACCAAAAACAACACAAAGGCCTGTCTCACATTTACCAAAAAACATCTTGATAATCCCAAAGCCTGACAAGGCAAAAGTATAACTTTTTGGAAAGTGTGCGTCCCGTCGCATCTGGTGTAAAACTAGCACAGCATTTCAGAAAAAGAACATCATACTGACAGTCAAACAAGGTGGTGGAAGTGTGATGTCTGGGGCTGTTCTGCTCCTTCAGGACCTGGACGACCTGTTGTAATTTATGGAACCATGAATTCTGCTCTCTAAGGCCATCAGTTTGTGACCTTAAACTCAAGCGTACTTGGGTTCTGCTGCAGGACAATGATCTGAAGCACACTGAAACATTTAAGTGTGACAAATGTGCAGAAACAAAAGAAATGGGGAAAATACTTTTTAATATCCCTGTATGACATAAATGTATATGATTATGTGCTAAGGGTTTAATAAAATCTGGGGTGTTACGCTTTGTGTTCTTTATTGTCTGGGAGGGTTTGACACAATAAGAAATTGGTGGTGCAGAGGGCTGACACAAAGTTTGAGATGTGTGTGTGCACTAAGTACCATTTCTGTTAAATTTGTCAAATATTATCCAAAACAATGTTAGGATAATTCACTTTTATTTTTGTAAATTTGAAATTCTGTCCAGTCTCTTTATTATTCTGGATCCGAGAAAACAAACCTCATTTGAAGCTGTAATTTTTTTTTTGTAAAACATTGTTTTCTTCATTTTACAGTTTGGGTATGGTACTCCTTCTCATTCACGCCATTGTAGAGAAGATTTTCGGGTCAGAGTATGAGAGCAGCAATGGATAGGGATTCAGTATAGTGGCTTATAATGTCTACAATGGTCTATAATTTGTCTTAAGAGCCATTCCTTATTGCCATGTGTACTATAACTCTAGACTAGGCACCTGCTTATTTCTTCTAACTACTTTATACTGTACATCAGAATTAAGCTGGCCATACACATGAGATTAAAGTCCACCAAAATAAATAATTTTGTCCATTTCATCTGCCAATCTTTGAAAAATTGCACAAATCATCATACACAATAGCCAATAACAGAATTCTGTCTGCAAAAAATTGAAAATGATGGCCCAAAATGTATGGCATCATCAACCACATACAGCTGAACATTTGCCATTGTGCTCAAGAACCAGGGAGTCAGTTTTCTTTCCTCTGCCACATTGTGTATAAAAAAAAAAATATTTGACACGCTCCTGTAATATCTGTAGTTAGGTAACAGACACAGACAGTGAGCCTTGACCTAGAACCTAGCTTGCTTTCCCTACTTACTTGCAGTAAAAGACCTAGGTAGAAAGACTACAACTGGTCGACAGTTCCTATACAACTAAGGTCCAGAAACAGACAAACCCCAAGAGATAAAACAATACAAAAACAGGGTAGTACGTAAAGGGGTCAGAAACAGACAAACTATTCAGTACCAAACGGAGTGGTCAGAAAACAAGCCGGGGTCAGAGGAACGAGCAATCCAATAACCACGGGAACCAGGAACACAGATAGTAAGTCAGAGACTATCACTGATATATGGCCAGGAAGGGTTTAAATAGAGCACCGAGCACTCGGCGATTCATTAGACAGAAACACTAGCACACAGGAATAGAGCAACTGAGCAATGAGCCCACTGCTAATCTCCCCCAGCACACACCCACTGCGGGAAGAAACAGAGCATTGCATCCTGCTGCTAAGGATGTTGTGAAGTCACCAGGGGGTGGGGCTTAGAAGTGCGTCTCTCCCGCCGCGGTGGAGAGCTCACCACTGAAGCACAGATAGGTGAGTTTGTGACAAATCCATCTGATGCTATATGAATAGAACCATTCTACTAGAGAAGAATACCTCGTAACATACGGCACCCAATGAAGCAATGGACCACATGGAGTTTCCTGCATATAACCCTGTACATGTAAGGTTTTCCACTTACATGTCAACACTTTCATACTACTTCCTGCACTGACAGCCAGTCAAGCAGAGGTATATGATGATGTCAAAAATTACCTCATGCAGAATATCTGCAAAGCAGAAAACCAATGTCTGAAGCTCATGGGGGGTTATGAGAGATGCCAGACATTCTTAGGAGCACTACCTAGTTAGGCGCCATACCTATACTGCTGTTTTGAAACCAGGTTAGGGACTTTGCCTGTTTTTTGAGTCATAAGAAAATTTGAGACATCAACCATAGATTAGCTATTTGCGAGACATACAAAATAGTATAATTTTCACCATTAGGTGAATCTAAAACCTTGAAGGATCAAAATGTGTATGTCAATCTAGAGCTAACAGAATATTATCTTACATTAAACTGGTTCTCCATGAATTAAGAAAATTAAAATACTTAAATATTACTTTATTATAAATATATTCCGAAATAGTGATGAGCGGCAGGGGCAATATTCGAATTCGCAATATTTCGTGAATGTGTTGTAGAATATTCGTCATATATTTGCGAATTTGCGATTATTTTCTTGATCGGCAATGTAATATTCACATAATGCACGCGCAATACAGTCGTGGGTCACTTTTGCTACATGTTCCAAGCTGCTAGAAGTTTCCTAAGACTGGAGAAATGGTTGGCGCAGCAGAACATAAAAAATGGCTTTATATGCAGATAGAGTGCTCCAATATATTCGCAATTGCGCTAATCAGCACTAATAATGCAAACATTTTGGCGCAATATGTGAAAGTTCATATTTTAGCAGGTCTGACTACATATTACTGATTGGTGCCGTATGTATTGTTGTGACATCACAGCACTATGTATGTATGGATAGCAGAACCTATCACACTACCTAACAGACTGCACTGAAACAGCTACACTGTATCAGGATATAACCTACACTGACTATCTGTATTATATAACTAACTAACTATCTAATGTAATTAAACAGTAAAGCACAGACCTAAGCTAAGACAAAGACATTGCAGCCTTCTCATTGGCCCACAAGCAAGAAGCAGGGAGGGATCATGTGTTCAGATAAAAAAAAAATCTAGAATATTCGAAAATACAAATATATATCACTATATTCTAAATATTCGCAAATTTTCGAAGTGCCAATATTCACGATTAATATTCACGATTCGAATATTCGTGCCCCACACTATTCCCAAATACTTTTCATTACTTATAGTGGATTGTTTTGTCTGGGGAGCAATCATTAGGAGAAATAAAATAGTAGCTGTCCTATTATTACACACAAAACCTGTCCTAATCAGACAAGAGGACAAGTTACTTCACAACACTGAAGTAAAGGACTGCCTCATCCTCCTCTCTGCTATACTTGTCAGGGATTAAACGCATGGTTTACGGTGTTAAAACACCTGGAAGTAGTAGTAGAGGGATTAGAAGCAGAGAGTAGCAGATCTGGCGGCAGCAGCAGCCATTCAGTATGTAACATGATGGCAGCAGATAGCAGTAAGGGCGTGATGGCGGCAGCAGCAGCAGCCATATGGTATGCAACATGATGGTAGGCAGGTAGACAGCAGGAATGGCATGATGGGGCACAATCAGCAATGGCAGATCTAGTTATCAGCCTCAGCTGGAGGTGTGGGAAAGTCCTCAAGGATACATGCCTCATTCATTTTGAGAAAAGGGAAGCTTTGTACACTGGCAGAGGACAACTTTGCCCTGCCAAAAATCCTCTCTGAGATGATATTGATCCTGAACCTGGGAGTTCAGGCAGTATGTCTCTGTTTGCTGATTTGTGTCAGCCTGGTGCAGCACATGAAAAAATTGTTCCAAAAACTGAACATCGGAACGCAATCGCAGTCAAAACTGACTGCAATTGCGTTCCTACTTGCGTGGGTTTGCCGCAATGCACCGGGATGCATCCGGACCTAATCCGGACATGATCGTCTGCAAGGGGCCTTAGAGATCACAAGCTGAAAACAAAATGCCAATTCTTTGCTCTCAGCATGATTGCCCCCTGATTGGCACAGATGCTGAAAGACAGACTAATTAACCAATCAGGGGGCAAGCATGCTGAGAGCAAAGAATTGCCATTCTGTTTTCAGCTTGTGATCTCCCCCTACTTCATCCCTGTGTCATGTGATTCCTCCCTCATGATCTTCCCTACCAATTATCACAGTAAAATGGCACAGGGTGCCGTTTTTACGAGATTTATCAAAAACGAAAAAACTTTGGATTCAAATGACAGACAAATTGTTGTGAACTTTGTAAGGAATCCAATTCATTAGAATTGTTTCACTCATCACTTGTTTGTGCATTTTTTTCTTTCAGCCTTGGCTAAAATTTATTTTGGGGCTGGATAATACCTTTAATATTAGACTATGTATTATCATGCTAGCATCAGGTAATAAGCAGACAATTTTAACATAGTAACATAGTAACATAGTACATAAGGCCGAAAAAAGACATTTGTCCATCCAGTTCGGCCTGTCATCCTGCAAGTTGATCCAGAGGAAGGCAAAAAAAAACAAAAAAACTGTGAGGTAGAAGCCAATTTTCTCCACTTTAGGGGACTATAAACTTCCTTCCCGACTCCAATCAGGCAATCAGAATAACTCCCTGGATCAATGACCCTTCTCTAGTAGCTATAGCCTGTAATATTATTAAGCTCCAGAAATACATCCAGGGCCCTCTTGAATTCCTTTATTGTACTCACCATCATCACCTCCTCAGGCAGAGAGTTCCATAGTCTCACTGCTCTTACCGTAAAGAATCCTTTTCTATGTTTGTGTACAAACCTTCTTTCCTCCAGACGCAGAGGATGTCCCCTCGTCAGTCACAGTCGCAGTCCTGGGGATAAATAGCTGATGGGATAGATCTCTGTACTGACCCCTGATATATTTATACATAGTAATTAGATCTCCCCTCAGTTGTCTTTTTTCTAAAGTGAATAACCCTAATTTTAATAATCTTTCAGGGTACTGTAGTTGCCCCATTCCAGTTATTACTTTAGTTGCCCTCCTCTGGACCCTCTCCAGCTCTGCTATGTCTGCTTTGTTCACTGGAGCCCAGAACTGTACACAGTACTCCATGTGTGGTCTGACCAGCCATTTGTAAAGTGGTAAGACTATGTTCTCATCACGGGCATCTATGCCCCTTTTGGTGCAACCCATTATCTTGTTGGCCTTGGCAGCAGCTGCCTGACACTGGTTTTTGCAGCTTAGTTTGCTGTTTATTAAAATTCCTAGATCCTTTTCCATGTCAGTGTTACCGAGTGTTTTACCATTTTAGAATGTTATATAGGATATAAGTTGTATATTTGCTAATTACATTTTTCTAAATAGCGTATTTCTATTTTGTGTAAAAATGATATATAAAAAGTAATTGTAAAATATAAAATAACTACAGTATACAGGTAAGATGTAAAATGCAGTTGTATGTTGGAAGTTATTTAAAATGTTAAGACTGCCCTCTAGTGGAATTCTAGCAGAACTAATGCATCTATTTGTTATCATTATATGAGTAGAGCTATGTTTTATAAGGTTAAGATCTTTGACCATATACCCACTAAATAAGAGCTGTATTTTTTAATTACACTTAAAGTGAACCTACACAAATGTTTAATATCTTTGCAAATTGTTTACTTTAATAATCTTTTACTGATTTTTTTCTTCAAGTCATTCTCTAAAGCCTCTTGCACACAAATGTTTTTTTTTCCGTTTCCGTTCCGTTTTTTGTGTTACATATACGGAACCATTCTTTTCAATGGGTCCGCCCAAAAAAAAGGGGAGGTACTCCGGATGCTAAATCCAGCAATTAAATATAGGTTTTTAATAAATGGGTCAATGAAGAAGTACAAAATCCAGCTACAGAGTCAACCCTTCAAGAGAACAATCGCTTCAGTTATTAAATATTCTTTATTATCTCAACACATATCGAGTGTCCACGGTTGGTCCACCACCTATCCGACTAGATGGGTTTAGCTGTGGGCAAGGACAATGTCCCTATTATGAACCCTGTGCTAAACCCTTTGCCCAGGGACGGCCCCTGATGGTGGGGACTCCCTGTCCTCCAGCCTAAGGCTAACAGATCCTAGGTAGCCCTCCCTGTTGAGATGAGCCTATTCTGTGGGGGACCTCTATGGACAGCAAGACAAAAACAAACATAAATTTAGTGCGCCATGTATACATCCCTGGTGATATAAAAATATCAAAAGGTACGCGGCGCACCGGACTTACTCATTAAAAGACACTCCGTTATAGGGGTGTAAGCGGTCACCCAGATATATGGGCCGAATCAAAGCAATACACTAATACCCCAACGCGTTTCCCCCACGGTGTGGGATCATCAGGGGGTGAATGAATCTTTCCGTTAAATTAAATAATGAGGTGTAGAAAATGCGGCGTCGGGTCAGCAGCATATAGCCTATATATCACACTGATAGGATAAAGGCCCAGATAATGGGACCACTCTATTGGTGAATCTCTCTCACCATCCCTAGTGTGATAATGTCTGTTACTGCACAAATGGCAGTTCGAACTGGACCTATTGGTTTTGCATGATATTATTAGTATTAGGGAGAGTTTAAGGGAGCATCTGACATAATCAACCATCGATGCATGGCTATCAATTACATTGATGCAGGACTTCAGATTAGGATACTGTAAAAGGAAACAGAAAGGAAGAAGAGACATATATGTATAATTACATGTCGTCATCAGCACTAATTCATCACCTGGTAGTTATGTGCCCACCACCATGCTAGTCACATAGTGTTAATGGGTAACTCACTCTGTCTAAGTGTTTTGATGTCACTCCTTGTATAGTGTGCCAACAGGGCACAGGTCGTCATGTTATAGGACGAGCGTCCCTATGTGATATAGATATATGGCGGAAAAAGAGAGGAATATATACATATACATACTTATTGTGTCTCCAGTCAATCCAGGAAACCACCACCAAATGACTCTTATATTAATAAATGATGCTACCTTGAAAAGGTCCTAGATCACGCAAGTCTGGCCCCACAGATATATCAGGTGGATGAATGGAGCCTGGGCATTCAAGACATTAAATAATGAGAAAAGATGTATTCATATATCTTGAGCCGATTTATAGCAGTCTTAGGGGGTTACTCACATTTAAGTTGTCCTACGGTCCAGTCCTCCCTTGCAATCCCTATGGCGGTCCAGAGTCATTGTCTGACTGTCCCTGCCCACTTTATAGCCCTCTTGATTATTCAGATGTGTTGGCCACAGGTGTAGCTACGCTGCAGGCATGTGGTGTGAGCGTGCGTTCCACTGTGGAACGCATCCCGCCACCGCAGCCTCCGATGTCCAGCGTATTGTGGGTGGAGTGCCGAGTCTGGGCGTGCGTTCCACAGTGGAACGCACGCGCACTTCCGCCCATTCGTATGACCATTTCCGGATTCTTGTCACTGTTGTTGCCTGTGGAGCGCACGGTGCATCCGGTAATTGAACCGCATCGTGCACATTATCCCACTTCAGATATATAATAGTGAGGGGAGCATTATTGACGCACCGATAATATTGATATTTGATATACCAGGGTCAGTTTATTAGTGATACAGCGGCCCTCACATTACAGATGGAGTGGATCTCAGTTTATTATTATTTATATCTATATACATAATTATCTAAGGACACCTGCTGCCCTCTATGTCATATATACAGTGACTTGGTATATATTGGTTATGGTCATATGGTCATCGGTCTTTTCAGAGGGACTATACGGTGGGGTTAGGACTAGCACTAATGTGTGAGATAATGTCATTATAACTATTTTTCCCCGTAAAGGTGCATCAGGGGAAATTGAGTACACAATGAATCCATTGTCATTCATGTGTTTTTAATAATCATATTTCGGCGCTTTGCGCACCTGGTCCAGTTTAAGGGACCATCTAATCACTAGAGCCTATATAGCTATAGGGGATATGCAAACACACACATAGAGGAAAAAGCAGGAAGGAGGGGGGGGGGAGAAAAGCGGAAGGGAAAAAGGGGGGGGGGAACACAGAAAGGGATGTCAATACTAATAATATCATGCAAAACCAATAGGTCCAGTTCGAACTGCCATTTGTGCAGTAACAGACATTATCACACTAGGGATGGTGAGAGAGATTCACCAATAGAGTGGTCCCATTATCTGGGCCTTTATCCTATCAGTGTGATATATAGGCTATATGCTGCTGACCCGACGCAGCATTTTCTACACCTCATTATTTAATTTAACGGAAAGATTCATTCACCCCCTGATGATCCCACACCGTGGGGGAAACGCGTTGGGGTATTAGTGTATTGCTTTCATTCGGTCCATATATCTGGGTGACCGCTTACACCCCTATAACGGAGTGTTTTTTAATGAGTAAGTCCGGTGCGCCGCGTACCTTTTGATATTTTTATATCACCAGGGATGTATACATGGCGCACTAAATTTATGTTTGTTTTTGTCTTGCTGTCCATAGAGGTCCCCCACAGAATAGGCTCATCTCAACAGGGAGGGCTACCTAGGATCTGTTAGCCTTAGGCTGGAGGACAGGGAGTCCCCACCATCAGGGGCCGTCCCTGGGCAAAGGGTTTAGCACAGGGTTCATAATAGGGACATTGTCCTTGCCCACAGCTAAACCCATCTAGTCGGATAGGTGGTGGACCAACCGTGGACACTCGATATGTGTTGAGATAATAAAGAATATTTAATAACTGAAGCGATTTGTTCTCTTGAAGGGTTGACTCTGTAGCTGGATGAGGTACTCCGGATGCCTTCCGTTTCCGTATTTCAGTTTTTCCGTTCCGTTCAAAGATAGAACATGTCCTATTATTGTCTGCATAACGGACAAGGATAGTACTGTTCTATCAGGGGCCAGCTGCACACGGACGTCATCTGTATTTTTTGCGGATCCGTTTTTTGCGGACTGCAAAATATTGAAAAAGCCATACGGTCGTGTGCAAGTCATACAGGTTTCTGCTGGAATCATGGTTAAACAGTTAAAGGGATTGTCCTTTGATTGTCCTACTGCTATGAGCTCTACTAAACTGTTTATTCTGTGGGGGAACCCAGCAACTTTTCTTTAACCGCCTCCGGACCGCTTAACGCAGGATCGCGTTCCGGAGGCGGCTGACTCAGGCACAATGGCGCGCCGACGTGTCATCTCGCGAGACGCGAGATTTCCTGTGAACAGCAAATGGATCTACAACCTGCCAGCTGCGATCGTTCGCTGGCAGGCTGTAGATGCGATTAGACGCTATTTTGATAACGGCGTCTAATATATCTGCTACCTGGTTCTCTGGTGGTCCCTTTTGCTTGGATCGACCACCAGAGGACACAGGTAGCTCTGTAATAAGTAGCACCAAACACCACTACACTACTCCCCCCCTGTCACTTATTAACCCCTGATCACCCAATATTAGACTCCCTGATCACCCCCCTGTCATTGATCACCCCCCTTTCATCCATGGATCCGCGGATCTGCAAAACACATACGAACGTCTGAATGGAGCCTTACAGGGGAGTGATAAATGACAGGGGGGTGATGACCCCATATAGAGTCCCTGATCACCCCTCTGTCATTGATCACCCCCCTGTAAGGCTCCATTCAGACGTCTGTATGTGTTTTGCGGATCCGCGGATCCACTAATACGCAAAACACAGACCCCAGGGATCCGCAAAACATGGACACTGGCAATGTGCTTTCCGCATTTTGCGGATCCGCACATTGCCAGAACTATATAGAAAATGCCTTTTCTTGTCCGCAACAATTGCGGACAAGAATAGGACATGTTCTATAGGCTCTACAAAAAACGCAGTGTTCGCCCGATCAGGCCTGATCTTGTGCGCACACTTGCGTTCAGTCCGCCCCACCGCAGTGACCAATTTTTTTTTCTGATCACTGCAAAAACACCGTAAAATTGCTGCAGCGCTATAAAAAGATCACTTTTGAGGGGCATGGCGAGTTCATAGAAGATTTTTTTTTTCTCAAAAGTTAGCAGAAATTGTTTTTTTTGTTTTTTCTTAAAGTCTCATATTCCACTAACTTGTGACAAGAAAAAAAATGAACTCACGGAATCCAAATGTATAAACATTTTTAGACATTTATATTCCAGACTTCTTCTCACGCTTTAGGGCCCCTAAAATGCCAGGGCAGTATAAATACCCCACATGTGACCCCATTTTGGAAAGAAGACACCCCAAGGTATTCACTGAGGGGCATACTGAGTCCATGAAAGATAGATCTTTTTGTCACAAGTTAGCGGAAAGGGAGACTTTGTGAGAAAAAACAAGAAAAAAAAAATTTCTGCTAACTTATGCAAAAAATAAATAAATAATGTTCTATGAACTCGCCATGCCCCTCACGGAATACCTTGGGGTGTCTTCTTTCCAAAATGGGGTTACATGTCGGGTATTTATACTGCCCTGGCATTTTAGGGGCCCTAAAGCGAAGTCTGGAATCCAAATGCCTAAAAATGCCCTGTTTTTTTACATATACCCATGCTGGGTGAGAGAAATATCTCTCTAAAATGACAACTTTGTATAAAAAAATGGGAAAAGCATGGGTATATGTAAAAAGACACCCCAAAACACATTGCCCTACTTCTTCTGAGTCTGAGTACAGCGATACCACATGTGTGACACTTTTTTGCAGCCAAGATGCGCAAAGGGGCCCAAATTCCAAAGAGCACTTTTAGGATTTTGCAGGGCATTTTTTACGCATTTGGATTCCAGACTTCTTCTCACGCTTTAGGTCCCCTAAAATGCCAGGGCAGTATAAACACCCCACAAGTGACCCCATTTTGGAAAGAAGACACCCCAAGGTATTTCATCATGGGCATAGTGAGTTCATGGAAGTTTTTATTTTTTGTCACAAGTTAGTGGAATATGAGACTTTGTAAGGAAAAAAAATAAAAAATAAATCATCATTTTCCGCTAACTTGTGACAAAAAATTAAAAGTTCCATGAACTCACTATGCCCATCAGCGAATACCTTAGGGTGTCTACATTCCGAAATGGGGTTATTTGTGGGGCGTTTCTACTGTCTGGGCATTGTAGAACCTCAGGAAAAATGACAGGTGCTCAGAAAGTCAGAGCTGCTTCAAAATGCGGAAATTCTAATTTTTGCACCATTAGTCTGTAAATGCTATAACTTTTGCGCAAACCAATAAATATACACTTATTCCATTTTTTTAATCAAAGACATGTAGAACAATAAATTTAGAGAAAAATGTATATAGAAATGTAGTTAAAAAATAAATAAAACTGAAAGTGATAAATGTCATTTTTTTGCAAAAATTTTGGTAAATTTCGATTAATAACAAAAAAAGTAAAAATGTCAGCAGCAATGAAATACCACCAAATGAAATCTCTATTAGTGAGAGGAAAAGGAGGTAAAATTCATTTGGGTGGTACGTTCTATGACCGAGCAATAAACCGTTAAAGTAGTGTAGTGCAGAATTGTAAAAAGTGGTCTGGTCATTAAGGGTGTTTAAGCTAGGGGAGCTAAGGTGGTTAATATCCCTGCAACATTATAGCAAAATGAATAAAGATTTAACTATTCTTCTTCACATCAGCGAACTGTCAATGTAATGAAAATGGGTAGTTTAAGGCTACAATCGAAGTGAAAAACGGACGAGTGGCAGATGGCAGTTTTTTTGACAGCCAGTGAATAACAGATGTCATAAAATAGAACTATGCTTTCACTGACCAACTGCTCCTACACAATTGAAGGGGACCATTTTTATCCATTTCTCAGAAAGGCACCAGTGAAAAAAATTGTGTTAAAAATGGACCATTTTTCTATTTTTAAAAGACGTCATGTGAATGTAGTCTGATAACTCCTTCCTGCATTATGCAATACAATTATGGTAAGAGCGAGTGGCAGTTCAGAGCGCTGCCTCTGTGTCATCAGCATTGGTTGTCAGCTGTAACCTGCTGTTGACACCCTGGTGGGATCAGAGCTAACTTCAGTCTTAGGCTGCGTTCACACGGGCGAGATTTCCACACGGGTGCAATGCGGTAGGTGAACGTATTGCACCCGCATAGAATCCGGCACCATTCATTTCAATGGGGCTGTGCACATGAGCGTTTTTTTTCACGCATCACTTCTGCAATGCTTTAAAATCGCAGCATGATCTATATTCTGCGTTTGTAACGCAGGACAGTCCCCATAGAAATGAATGGGGATGCGTTAGTAACGCATAGCATCTGCAAGCAAGTGCGGGTGCGATGCGTTTTTCACTGATGGTTGCTAAGAGATGTTGTTGTTTGAGGAAGCCGTGGCGCTCTAGTGTGCGCTGCAGATTGCTCACAGCTTACCAAGCACAATGCCGTCCACTGGATAGTGGCTGTGCTTGGTATTGCAGCTCAGCCCCATTCACTTGAATGGCACTAAGCTGCTCCGAGGCTATGTGACAATGAACGTGACATCACATGGCCTAGAAAGGAGTCTAAGCAATCATGGAACCTTTTCATATAGCTGATTGTGGGAGTGCCAAGTAGAGCTGGGCGAATTTTTAAAAAATTCGATTTGGCTGGTTTGCCAAATTTTTCGCTGTGAATTACGTGAAAAAATGGCTAATTCCAGGCTGCAGAGAGCCTTTATAGTGGTGTAGAACACTGCCTGTCAGTAACATGCATAGGGAGTCTGCTGTGGTAGTGAAACAATACTGTGAGTCAGTATGACATGCAGATTACAGGCGTCTCTCTTAGAATCACTGCACACTTCACTTATTTCGTCAGTCACGGGGCCAAAACTGACCAAATAACTCAAGTATGAACTCAGCCTTACAGGTCGATTTTAGCGCCAAGAAGCACACTCCTTTTACACCGTCGTCAGCTGTTTCCACAAAGATGTGTACAGAACCTGTTCTATTAAACGCTTGAACAAGTAGAGCCCCCCCCGACAGAGTGGAGAGGATGTCAGCAGTAAGTTTGTGTTAATGTCACTGATTTATTTAGCCCTTCCTCTGATCTGTCAGAACAATAACCCCCCAAAAATGGATCCTGTCTGTTGAGCATCCGCCTTTACTCGGTCAGCATTTGGTCAGTAATCCATCATTATTGCTAATGCCAAAAAAAACAGGAGTGGATCCAAAACAGAGATGACACATAAATAGAATATCTGCATGTCTTCTGTGTTTTGTACTCACTCCTGCTTTTGGCTACCAAATCACAAGCCAATTCTCATGGGACCATACAGGCCTTAGACTAATTTCACACTAGTGTTTTAGTTTTCTGGTATTGAGATCCATCATAGGGTCTCAATACTGGAAAAAAACGCTTCCGTTTTTGTCGCTATTCATTGTCAATCCATCTTAGGTATGTTAAAGATAATACAACCAGATCCGTTCATGATGGATGCAGATGGTTGTATCCATAAAGGAAGGCTTTTTGCTGAACCCTACTGGATTAATCAAAAACGCTAGTGTGAAAGTAGCCTTACAGCTGCCACACAGACAGGATCCATTGTGCGTCTAATTTTTCCTTCCTTCTGACAGATCAGAAGTAGGTTCAAATAAATGATGATGTCAGCCAGGCTGAAAGGCAAAATAGTGACCAGTCATGAAGTGGTGAGGTGAGAGCAGCATGAGGAGACCATAGAGTGGCCCAATGACAGTGTGGAGGTGGCATCAGCATCAGGAGGAGGCTACAGAGTGGCACAATGACAGTGTGGAGGTGGCGGCAGCATCAGGAGGCCACAGAGTGGCAAGGTGACATAGTGTGGAGGTGACAGCAGCATTAGGAGAACACAAAGTGACCCGGTGACAGAGTGGGGAGGTGGCAGCAGCATCATGAGACTACAGAGTGGCCAGGTGACCTAGTGTGGAGGTGGCAGCAGCATCAGGAGACCACAGAGTAGCAAGGTGAAATAGTGTGGAGGTGACAGCAGAATCAGGAGACCACAGAGTGGCAAAGTGACATGGTGTGGAGGTGACAGCAGCATCAGGAGACCGGAGGTGGGTGTCATGCCCTGCTCGGGCTACGTGTGGAGGTCTGCCAGATTAGCAGCACTTGTCTAGTCTTTTGTTTTGTTTTGGAGTCGAGCTAGATCCGCCTCCCTTCAGGTGCACTGGGTGGGGTCGTTGGTTTAAATTACACCCACTCCCAGTGTTCCGTGCAGGTTATAGCTTCTGTCTGTCTCTGTGAAAGCAAGGAAGGTAGGATTGGCTGTTCCTGCTCAGAAAAAATAAGTTGTTGTTTTTTTTATCTGGTGGTTTGCTGCCTAGGCTGTTAGAGAGACGCCTGTCCCCTCCAGGTTCTGAGGGAGCAGGCTGCCTCTATTCCCCTTTCACTATCTTAGGGATTTTAGGGTATTTTCAGCCCAGGCACGAGCACACGTTATTCCAACCTTAAGGGTCTGCACATGGGCATAGCAGTATAGGGAGAGCTGGTAGGGATTTTCCAGGAAGTGACCGTTATCCTCAGCTTCTCGCCTAGAAACTTGTTTGTTTACTTTTCTGTGTATCTGATATCCTGTCCGCCGTGACATTATATCCCGCCAATACTTTGACTGCCATTGCTCAGCGGTTTTGAGATGGAGTCAATTGATGCGTTAGTTGATCGTATGCAGGGATTATCCCTAGAGGTTGCGGATCTGCGTAATTCGGTCACACAGTGTCAGAATGCTCTGGCATCAGGTGCAAGTCAAATTTATGGGGAACCTAAAGTCACACTCCCTGATAGATTTGCAGGGGGTGTGGATGACTTTATCCGTTTTAAAGAGCCATGCAAGTTGTATTTTCGGTTGCGTCCATCTTCACCTGGTGATGAAAGTTAGAGGGTTGGTATAATCATTTCTCTGCTTAAAGGTGATACGCAATCCTGGGCCTTTTCTCTGCTGCCCGGTTCTCTGGCCCTCCGGTCGGTGGAAGAATTTTTTAAAGCCTTGGGATTAATTTATGATGACCCAGATCGGGTCTTGATGGCGGAATCTAAACTGTGCAATTTATTACAAGGTGAACATACTGCAGAGACTTATGTGTTGAGTTTAGGAGATGGGCCACCAAGTCAGAATGGAATGACCCTGAGTTACGTAGTCAGTTTTGTCAGGGGTTATCTGAGAGATTGAAAGATGCCCTTGCTTTTCATGAATACCCGGATACATTGGAGAATGCTATGTCATTGGCAGTACGGTTAGATAGACGTATTAGAGAAAGGTGTAAGGATCCCTCCACGCAAGGGATCCCTTCTGTGAGTGGGTTCGTCTCACCTGCTTCCCATGGTTATATTACATGTAACTCTGGGGTAGGGGAGGAACCCATGCAGCTGGGTCAGGTATCTTTCCATTCTGTTAGTAGAGACTTTAGGAGATTGCATAAACTATGTTATTTCTGTGGAAAAAGTGGTCATTTTATTTTTGCTTGTCCTTTTGTTAAACCGTAGGTGGATGAGAAAGAATCACAAAGAGGTTTACTTAAAGAAAAAAAACATTCCTGACTCTTGGTAGTGTGAATGGAGTTGTGGAGCAAGCAGGTATGCAAGCTCCCTGTAATACTCATTTTCTCCTTCCAGCTATGGTGGCGCTAGACTCAAGACATTTTTTTGTTGAAGTATTCATTGACTGTGGTGCTGGGGTAAACCTTATTGATTTTCTTTTTCTTCAAAATCTGGGTCTAAGTACTTGCACTTTAGAAAGAGAGATTCCGGTTTTCACAATTCATTCTACCCCTCTTTCTCAAAGGAGTCTCACTCATATTGCTCATAGTATTCTGTTAAGGGTGGGTGATTCACATGTTGAGGTTATGTCTTGTTTTGTCATGAAGGACTTGCCTGCTCCTATAGTCTTAGGGTTACCGTGGTTGACAAAACATAACCTAAGTATAGATTGGCAGGCAAGACAGATCACTGGTTGGAGTGAATTTTGTTCAGATAATTGCCTTGGCACATCTATCTCTGGTGTGTCTACTATGGCTCTACCTCAGTACCTCTCAGATTTTGCGGATGTCTTTTTGGAGGGTGGGGCTCAGGAATTGCCCCCTCATCGTGACTATGATTGTCCAGTTAATCTCATCCCAGGGGCTAAGTTGCCAAAGTCTCGGCTTTACAATCTTTCTCAACCTGAAAGAGAGGTAATGCGGAAGTATATTGCCGAGAGTTTGGCAAAAGGTCATCTAAGTCTCAGGTGGCAGTAGGTTTATTCTTTTTAAAGAAAAAGGATGGATCGCTGAGACCTTGTTTGAATTTCCGGGAATTGAACCGTATTACGGTCCGTGATCCGTATCCCCTTCCTTTGATCTCCGATCTTTTTGATCAGATTGTTGGAGCCAAGGTGTTCTCCAAGTTGGATTTAAGAGGGGCCTACAATCTGATCAGAATCAAGGAGGGGGATGAGTGGAAAACGGCCTTCAATACGCACGAGGGTCATTTCGAGAATCTGGGTATGCCTTTTGGGTTGACGAACACACCAGCGGTATTTCAGCAATTCGTCAATGACATTTTTCATCATTTTGTGGGGAGGTTCGTAGTAGTTTACTTGGATGACATTTTAATTTACTCTCCTGATCTGAAGACCCATCAGGATCACGTGAAACAGGTTTTGACGATCCTTCGGGAGAATAAATTATATGCCAAATTGGAGAAATGTGTGTTTTCGGTGCAGGAGCTTCCGTTTCTGGGATATCTGCTTTCTGACTCCGGTTTTCGAATGGACCCCGAAAAGGTCCAGGGCGGTTCTGGAATGGGACCGACCAGAGAATCAGAAAGCTTTGATGCGGTTTTTGAGGTTTACTTATTATTATGGAAAATGTATTTTGAACTATTCTACCATTGTAAGACCTCTAACTGATATGACTAAGAAGGGCGCCGACGTCTCTGTCTGGTCGGATGAGGCATGGCAGGCCTTTTCGACTATTAAGGAATGTTTTGCGTCTGCTCCCATTCTGGTGCAGCCAGATGTGTCTTAGCCATTCGTGGTGGAGGTTGATGCATCAGAAGTGGGGGTTGGAGCAGTGCTGTCGCAGGGTTAATCTCCTGGCAAATGGGTTCCATGTGCTTTTTTTTCCAAGAAGCTCTCGGTCGCCTAGAGGAATTATGATGTGTGAGATAGAGAATTTGTGTCCATCAAATTGGCCTTTAAGGAATGGCGTCACTGGTTGAAGGGGGCGTCGCACCCCGTTACAGTATATACGGATCATAAGAATTTGGCTTACCTGCTATCTGCCAAGCGTCTGAACCCTAGACAGGCCAGATGGTGGTTACTTTTCGCCGGGGGTCAAAAACGTCAAGGCAGATGCGTTGTCTCGCAGTTTTCCTGGGGGATGTGATTCAGAGGATCCTGCTCTTATTTTGGCTGATGGGGTGGTGGTCTCCGCCCTGTACCCCGAATTGAAGATGGAGGTGTTGGGAGCCCAGGAGGGGGCTCCTGATTCTTGTCCCCCAGGGAGGTTGTTTGTTCCTGATGGACTGCGATACAAGGTATTCAAGGAACATCACGATACTGTCCTTGCTGGACATTCTGGTGGTAAGTCCACCTTTGATCTTGTGTCCCGGAGGTTCTGGTGGTCCGGGTTACGTAAGAGCGTTGAGGATTACGTGGCAGCTTGTGAAACCTGTGCACGGTCAAAGGTTGCTCATACTCGACCTGCTGATTCACTTCTTCCTTTGTCCATTCAGCCTAGTCCTTGGACGCACTTTATTATGGATCTGCCGAGTTCCTCCGGGAAAACAGTTATTTTGGTGGTTGTTGACCGTTTTAGTAAAATGGCTCACTTTATATTGTTAGCTAGTCTGCCTAATGCCAAGACTCTTCTAAGTCCATGGGTAAGTCGCCATTTTTGGGCGCATACAGTTTTCATCCTCAGTTTGGTACCTTTTCTGGGACTAGTTCCTCTGGGATGCCAGAGGAGGAAAGATTTTCTTCTGCCTTGTCTTCTATCTGGCGGAGGATCCAAGTGAATTTGGAGAAGATGGTGAGAGGTATAAGCGAATGGCTGACAAGAGACGTGTGACTGGTCCGGACCTGTGTGTGGGTGATCTGGTGTGGTTGTCCACTAAAAATATTAAAGTGAGAGTGCCATCTTGGAAACTGGGTCCAAGATTTATTGGACCGTACAAAATATCTTCGGTCGTCAATCCAGTAGCGTTTCGTCTAGATCTTCCGCAGACTTGGAGGATCCATGATGTGTTCCACAGGTCTTTACTGAAAAAATATGTGAAACCGGTGGAACCATCGCCATTGCCTCCTCCTTCTGTGCTGGTTGATGGAAATTTAGAGTTCGAGATCTCCAGGGTTCTTGACTCTAGAGTTCTTCAGGGTTCCCTTCAGTACCTGGTACACTGGAGGGGATACGACCCTGAGGAAAGGATCTGGGTTCCGGCGCTGGATGTCAGTGCCAGCCGACTGGTGAGGGCTTTTCACAGATCCCACACGGATAAGGTTGGTCCGGGGTGTCCGGAGGTCACCCGTAGAAGGGGGGATACTGTCATGCCCTGCTTGGGCTATGTGCGGAGGTCTGCCAGATTAGGAGCACGTGTCTAGTCTTTTGTTTTGTTTTGGAGTCGAGCTAGATCCGCCTCCCTTCAGGTGCACTGGGTGGGGTTGTTGGTTTAAATTACACCCACTCCCAGTGTTCCGTGCGGGTTATAGGTTCTGTCTGTCTCTGTGAAAGCAAGGAATGAAGGATTGGCTGTTCCTGCTCAGAAAAAATAAGTTGTTTTTTGTTATCTGGTGGTTTGCTGCCTAGGCTGTTAGAGAGACGCCTGTCCCCTCAAGGTTCTGAGGGAGCAGGCTGCCTCTATTCCCCTTTCACCATCTTAAGGATTTTAGGGTATTTTCAGCCCAGGCACAAGGAAATGTTATTCCAACCTTAAGGGCCTGAACGTGGGCATAGCAGTATAGGGAGAGCTGGTAGGGATTTGCCAGGAGATGACCGTTATCCTCAGCTTCTCGTCTAGAAACTTGTTTGTCTACTTTTCTGTGTATCTGATATCCTGTCCGCCATGACAGTGGGTGGCAATACCAGTACCAGCTGAAGATGGTGGGTGAATGAAAGAGCACTTTGCATAAGATGTGTGGCATCAGGCGGGTGGTAGCATCTGAATAATAGCTGAGGCAGCTAAGAAGAAGAAACCGGTCTCTTTTGTCAAAGTGTTGGTGTGGCAACATGGATGATCTATTCTGTTGCATAAGGCATTGGTGGTTGGAATTCCTGGCTGATCCACTCCTGATTAATCTTGACAAAGGTCAGTCTCTCCACATCGCCCAGGACAGGCGAGTTCTTCTTGGGGTAACTTTGGCCTCTGCCACACTAAACACTCGCTATGATGCCACACTACTGGCTGGGCAGGACAGCTTTTCCAGGGCAAACACGGCCAGTTGTGGCCACAAATCCAGTTTGGCTGCCCAGTAGTCCAGCGGATCTTCAATGTGGGGTGGCAGGGTACTATCCAAGTATGCCACCACCAGCTGGTTCAGGTCCTGCTCCAGGTCTAGCTGCTGTTGCTTGTGAGTAGTTTCTTCACTAGGCGACTCTAGACTCAAGTTGTTGCTGATAGAGCTTGAACAGCAGCAATGGCAGAGGAATGTGAGCGCAGAGGGCCTCCACAGTAAGACCTGCAAGAGGATGGAGGATGGCGCGGAAGGGCAGAGGCCAGCTGACTACATAGGATGTCTCTATAGTAGTTTAGTTTGTCCTCCCTCTCAGCAGGTGTAAAAACATACCCCTTTTTTTACCAGTAGCGAGGGTCCAACAAGGTGGAGAGCCAGTAGTCATCCCTCTGCCGTTTGGTGACAATTCGGCTGTCACTACACAAGCAAGTGAGCATGCATCGGGCCATTTGTGTAAGTGACTCGAAGGGACTCCTTGCCTCCATCTCCACTGCATACTGCCTCGGTGTGTCTGGATCCTCTGCCTCGTCTTCCTCATCGCCCTGTAGCTCCTCTGTCTGCTCCTGCTCCTTCTCTCCTGTCACCTATGTGTAAAAACCACCCATTTCGCTATACATTGCTTGTTCTCTAATGTCCTCCACCTTCGCTAATTCAAACCCCACAGGGCTCATGTGGCTGTGAGATCTAGGAGCCACATCTGCAGTCCCCTTTCTCAATTCGTATAGTTGGTCTAACATATGGAGGGTGGAATTCCAACAGGTGGAAATGTTGCATATCAGCCTATGTTGTGGGATGCTATTCTGCCGCTGCTGCTCAAGGAGGGTTTGCTTTGCGATGTACGAGTGGGTGAAGTGCATGCAAAGTTTCCTGGCCATTTTTAGGATGTCTTGCAGATGGGTGGAAGACTTCAGGAACTGCTTGACAACCAGATTAAAGACATGTGCCATGCAGGACGCATGGCTGAGCCCTCCTTGATGCAGCTTGGACACCATGTTCTTCCTGTTGTCGGTCACCATGGTTCCGATTTTGAGTTGTCGTGGAGAAAGCCAGGATTCGATTTTTTGATGAAGGACATGGAGCATTTCCTCCCCTGTGTGACTCTGTTCGCCCAGGCAAACGAGGTGCAGAACTGAGTGACACCGCCATGCCCTGCACATGTGGTATGCTGGAGGGGCACTGTGAATTGTCCCTGCAGTGCAGGCTGAAGACACGGTGGAGGATGAGGAGGCAAAGGCGGACATTGCCGCAGAACCAACTGTGTGACAACGTGGAGGCGGAAGCGGCGTCACCTGGCCAAGTTGCTGGTGTGGCTGTGCAGGAACCATATTCACCCAGTGGGCCGTAAAGGACATGTATTGTCCCTGACCGAAGTTACAGCTCCACACGTAGGCGCTGCCGTGCTCTTTGGCAGACACCGGCAGGCTCAAGGACTGGCCCACCTTCTGTTCTACATGTGTGTGCAGGACTGGTACTGCCTTTTTGGCAGTGGGACTTTCCACCTTGGCTAGGCACAAGCCATCAGTTCTCTGAAAGGTGCAGAGTCCACCACTTGGAAAGGGAGGGGCTGCAGCACCAGCAACTTGGGACAGGAGCACATTCAGCTTCTGCACCATTGGATGAGTGCATGAATACTGTTGTCTCTTGGCAATGGTTTCGGTGATCGATTGATGACGGAATGACTGATGAGTAGGGGGACAAGGAGCATCAGGACCAGTATATAATGGGAGAGACAGACAGCTCCCTTCGGCTGAGGTGGTGGAGCCCTGACTGCCTGAAACCGGGTGCATGCCACTGGGTGATGCAGCAGGCTGGACTACCACATCGCAGTTACGGTTCTCCCATGCCACTTTATTGTGACGCTGCACATGTTGACGCAGGGCCGTGGTGCCAACATTGGCACCCTGGCCACGCTTCACCTTCTCCCCACAGATTCTACATATGGCCATGTTCACCTCCTTTGGCGGCTTAACAAAAAACTGCCACACTGCCGAGTAGGTGATTTTACTAGTGATAATCGAGCATGCTCGGCCGAACACTAGTTCGGCACGAGCATCTCAATGCTCGGCACGTGGTGATATTCGCCTGAATACCGCATGTGCTTGAGCGCAATACTAGAGTCCCCGCCCTGCACGTTTCTTGGCTTTTACCCTTACTGTAATGCCATAGCCATGTTGGCTGCTGGCATATCAGTGATTGGCTGGCTGTAACGCGTCATCGGGTGCTATATAGCACCTGATGACGCATGTTCATCTCTTTCTTAGTCATGGAGACCTGTGCTGAGGAAGGGACAGACAGTGTAGGGAGTGATTTAAGAATATTTTTAGTACCATAAAAACATGGTTCCGATTTTGCGTTGTCGTGGAGAAAGCCAGGATTAGTTTTCCGAAAATATATATTTATCCCCCCCCCCCCTGCATCCCTGAATGATTTTATGCCGGCAAGAGGTGCAGGGGGGGTTGCGGGCGGTGCGGCAGGCGGGATCGCGATCCCCTGCCCACCTCCTCTTGAATAATAATTGGCGGCAAGTGGTTATTTCAGAGTGTCAGCACATCGTTGACACCCTGGTATAAACGGCTGACATCTCTGATGCGATGTCAGGCGCTTAACCCTTTCCATAGCGTGGTCTGTACGGACCGCTGTATGGAAGAGGTTAACAGTCAGGGAGCTCACTCCCTCTCCCATTGGGGGAATGCTGTGCCTTTGCAGCCCCCAGACAGGATGGTCTCACAGAGGGAGGGAGCCCCCAGACAGCCCCCCTCCTTATCCTTCACCGTCTTCTCAGTTGTAGCAGACAGGGAAGGTTCCCATGGCAACAGGACGCCTTCTCAGGCATCCTGCTGTCCATGGTGCTGAACAGATCTGTGCTAAAGGCAGAGATCTGTTCAGACAAAGTGTAAGTAAAATACAGTACAATACCCTATATAATGTATTGTACTGTATTATGCAGACATCAAAACCACTGGATCTTCATAAACCAAGTGGGTCTGGTTAAAAAAAAAGTAAAAAGTGAAAAAAATGTAAAAATCAAAAAACACATTTATCACTGATTAAAAATTAAAAATAAAATAAAAATTTCCCTACACATGTTTGATATCACCGCGTTCGTAACAACCTGATCTAAAAAACTGTCATGTTACTTTACCCTAACGGCGAACAACATAAAAATAAAAACTATGATGAAATTGAAATTTTGCCCACCGTACTTCCCAAAAAAGGTAATAAAAGTGATCAAAAAAGTTAAGATAATCACCCAAAAACTGAAAAAACTATGGCTCTCAGAATATGCTTCAAAAATGAAATAATTGTGTAAAACTTACATAAATAAAAAAAAGTATACATATTAGGTATCGCCACGTCAGTAATAACCTGACCTAACCCCTCAAGTGAATACCGTAAAAAAAACATGTAAAAAGCTATTGTTTTTCAACTTACTTCACAAAAAGTGTAATAGCAAGTCATACGCACCCCAAAATAGTGCCAATCAAACTGTCATTTCATCCCGCAAAAATCATACCCTACCCAAGATATTTGCCCAAAAACTAAAAAAAACTATGGCTCTCAGACTATGGAGACACTGATTTTTTCGTTTCAAAAATGAAATCATTGTGTAAAACTTACATAAATAAAAAAAAAATTATTCATATTAGGTATCACCGCGTCCGTGACAACCTGCTCTATAAAAATATTACATGATCTAACCTGTCAGTTGAATTTTGAAAATAACAAAAAATAAAAACGGTGCCAAAACAGCTTTTTCTTGTTACCTTGCCTCACAAAAAAGTGTAATATAGAGCAACCAAAAATCATATGTACCCTAAACTAGTACCAACAATACTGCCACCCTATCCCATAGTTTCTAAAATGGCATCAATTTTTGGGAGTTTCTACTCTAGGGGTGCATCAGAGGGGCTTCAAATGGGACATTGCGTAAAAAAAAACGGTCCAGCAAAATCTGCCTTCCAAAACCGTATGGTATGCCTTTCCTTCTGCACCCTGCCACGTGCCCGTACAGAGGTTTACGACCACATATAGGGGGTTTCTGTAAACTACAGAATCAGAGCCATAAAAATTGAGTTTTGTTTGGCTGTTAACCCTTGCTTTGTAACTGTAAAAAGAATTATTAAAAAGGAAAATCTGCCAGAAAAGTGACTTTTTGAAATTGTATCTCTATTTTTCATTAAATGGAACACCTAAAGGGTTAAGAAAGTTTGTAAAATCAGTTTTGAATACCTTGAGGGGTGTAGTTTCTTAGATGGGGTCACTTTTACGGAATTTCTACTCTAGGGGTTGATCAGGGGGGCTTCAAATGGGACATGGTGTAAAAAAAAACTGTCCACAAAATCTGCCTTCCAAAAACCATACGGCGCACCTTTCCCTCTACACCCTACTGTGTGCCCGTACAGTAGTTTATGGCCACATATGGGGTGTTTCTGCAAACTAGAGAATCGGGGCAATAAATATAGCATTTTGTTTGGCTGTTAACCCTTGCTTTGTTACTGGAAAAAAATGGAAAATTTTCCCAAAAATTGAAATTCTCAAATTTCATCTCCATTTGCCAATAACTCTTGTGCAACACCTAAAGGGTTAACAAAGTTTGTAGAATCAGTTTTGAATACCTTGAGGGGTGTAGTTTCTTAGATGGGTCACTTTTATGGAGTTTCTACTCTAGGGGTGCATCAGGGGGGCTTCAAATTGGACATGGTGTAAAAAAAAACAGTCCAGCAAAATCTGCCTTACCAAAAACCATACGGCGCACCTTTCCCTCTACGCCCTACTGTGTGCCCGTACAGTAGTTTACGACCACATATGGGGTGTTTATGCAAACTACAGAATCGGGGCAATAAATATAGCATTCTGTTTGGCTGTTAACCCTTGCTTTGTTACTGGAAAAAAAAATGGATTAAAATGGAAAATTTGCCAAAAAAAATCTAAATTCTGATATGTTATCACCATTTGCCATTACCCCTTGTGGAACACCTAAAGGGTTAACAACGTTTGTAAAATCAGTTTTGAATACCTTGAGGGGTGTAGTTTCTAGAATGGGGTCATTTTGGGGTGGTTTCTATTTTGTAAGCCTCACAAAGTGACTTCAGACCTGAACTGGTCCCTAAAAAGTAGGTTTTTGAAAATTTCTGAAAAATTTCAAGATTTGCTTCTAAACTTCTAAGCCTTGTAGCATCCCCCCAAAATAAAATATCATTCCCAAATTGATCCAAACATGAAGTAGACATATGGGGAATATAAAGTAATAACTATTTTTAGAGGTATTACTATGTATTATAGAAGTAGAGAAATTGAAACTTGAAAATTAGCAATTTAAAAAAAAAATTGGTAAATTTGGTATTTTTTTATAAATAAAAATGATTTTTTTTACTTCATTTTACGAGTGTCATGAGGTACAATATGTGACGAAAAAACATTCTCAGAATGGCCTGGATAAGTCAAAGTGTTTTAAAGTTATCAGCACTTAAATTGACACTGGTCAGATTTGCAAAAAACGGCCTGGTCCTTAACCCTTTCATGACCAAGGGTCATTGATGCCCCAGTGTCCAGGTCAAAATTTACAAATCTGACATGCGTCACTTTATGTGGTAATAGCTTTGGAACACTTTTACTTATCCATGCCATTCTGAGATTGTTTTCTCGTGACACATTGTACTTCATGATAGTCATATATTTGAGTCAATATATTTCACCTTTATTTATGAAAAGATCCCAAATTTACAAAGAAATTTGAAAAATTCACAATTTTCCAAATTTCAATTTCTCTGCTTCTAAAACAGAAAGTGATACCTAATAAAATATTTATTACTTAACATTCCCCATATGTCTACTTTATGTTGGCATCATTTTGGAAATGTCATTTTATTTTTTTAGGATGTTAGAAGGCTTAGAAGTTTAGAAGCAATTCTTACAATTTTAAAGAAAATTTCCAAAACCCACTTTTAAAGGACCAGTTCAGGTCTGAAGTCCCTTTGTGGGGCTTACATAGTGGAAACCCCCATAAATGACACCAATATAGAAACTGCACCCCTCAAGTTACTCAAAACTGATTTTACAAACTTTGTTAACCCTTTAGGCGTTCCACAAGAATTAAAGGAAAATGGAGATGAAATTTAAAAATTTCACTTTTTTGGCAGATTTTCCATTTTATATATTTTTTTTCTTTAACACATTGAGGGTTAACAGCCAAACAAAACTTAATATTTATTACCCTGATAAAAAATAGCTTTTTTGGCACTTTTTTATTTTATTTTTATGGTGTTTATCGGACGGGGTTCATCATGTGATATATTTATAGAGACGGTCGTTACGGACGCGGTGACACCTAATATGTGTATTTTATTTTATTTTTTCATTTTTTTATAGGAAAAGGCAATGTCTTTTTTTATTTACATTTTTTTTATTTATTGATTTATTTTTACTTTTATTATTTTCACTTTTTTTTTATCAGTTCCCTCTTGGATCTTGAAGATCCAGTGGGGCTGATAGTTGTACTATACTTTGCAATGCTCTTGCATTGGAAAGTATAATACTTCCAGATTGCCTGTAGGTGGCAGCACTGGACACCTTTGCCATGGCAACCATCGGGTGCTGCAATCACAGCGCTGCAGCCCCGATGGTGGAGAGAGGGAGCTCCCTCCCTCTGTTAACCTCATGGATGCCGCAACCGCGGCATCTATGGGGTTACAGGAGAGTGTCAGCATAGAGCTGACACTCTGCTGATGGCGGCGGCTCAGGAATGGAGCCGCCGCCATCACACACAGAATGGGGAATCGGGGGCAGTGCTGGAAGGGAGGGGGGGTACAAACTACAGGAGGGGCGGCGAGAAAATTAATGCAGGGGGCGGGGAGGGGGCGGATCGCATGGCAGGAAGGAGATGAGGGCACAGATCGGCGAGGCACAGTGGGGCATCATGGTCTTAGAGCGGCACAGATCGGGGGGGGGGGGTGCATGAGGAACACTATCGGCTTTCAGGCTCTGATCTGCAGAGCGCAGATCAGAGCCTGAAACCGGCATTTTAACACTGCCGCGATCCGATTGGTTAGTCTGCACAGACTAACCAATCGGATCGATTGCCGGCAAGGGGCCACTCTGATTGGTCCCTTGCCGGCATTACTGCACTGTATGCTGTCCGTGACAGCATACAGTGCAGGGGCAGAAGCTTTAATCCAAGCGCTTTGCAGCGCTTGGATTA